>NW_028327176.1:138799502-138955502 GCF_987537825.1 Furipterus horrens | reverse complement strand
ACCTCGGGTACACATAAGTTTTAAATGCTCCCAGGACTGGGGTATTCTGGAAAGAGATGGGCAGTCTTCCTATTGTGTGCAGCCGTGGAACACAGGTTGATTTTCAGTGGCACACGCATTAGGTGCTGAAGCCGAGCTGGTGAGCTGGCATCGCCTCCAGCCCACCCTGCACTCTGCTGCCAGCATCACTCTTCTAAAGCACAACTCTTGTTCTGCTTTCCCCACCTCAAAATCCCCCGTGCCTCAACCAATCTGATGGTTATGGCCCATGTCAGGCATCCAGAAGGCTCCGTTGTCTGTCTAGTGCCTAACTACCTGCCCGCTACTGTTCCGCACACACTGTAGCGACTGGGTGAATGGAAGTAACTTTTCAGTACGCGCCTCACACCTCCCTCGCTGGCTTCTCCCCTTTTCTTCATATTGTTCTCTCTACTGGGGATACTGAGTCCATACCCCAACCTCTGCCCTCAGGCCCCACACTCTGACAATCCAGGCCTATCTAAAATGCCCCATTTTTACACTGACTTCCTGATCCCTGATCACTTCTCCTGAGTTCTCATGGTGCTTTATCTGAAAGTCCCAAAATTACAGCATTTTCTTCCTTATACTGTGGTTATTATTGGATAAGTCTTGCTTAGAAGAACCAACCTCCAGGTGGACCTTTGCTCTAGAAGTATAATTATTTAAAATGCATGTAAAGAAAGGTTTAGTTTTGATGGAACACACAGCTTTATTTTTTCTTAGCAATGTTCATATTTCAATAGCTTTATTCTTGGCTCTGCTGATGAGTGTGAATAATGGAATTTTGTTTGACCTTGATAATATGGATTTGATCTGAGGCAACTGAATTTCTGCAACTGAGTGAAATGAGGGTACTTTTTCAAGAAGGGTTATACTGAGAAAACATTTCTTTTTAGGCATTAAAATACTTTCCCATTTTGGGTTACAAGACATGGGAGGGAATCAATTTTAAGTCAGTATTTCTATTCTATTCTAGTCTAAACTAAATTGTTTCCAATAGGGACTTTTTGTCTGTTTTAAACTCAGTTGTGTGTCATTTAAATTGGTAATCATGTTCTTCATTAAAACAAATGAACTCTGGTGATGGCACAAAAATTAAATTCAACTTAATAAAAATGCATGGAGGACACTGTGTAAGCTGATGGTAGAATTATAAAATGAAAGTGGTCTATTTGCTTAAGTAGTTCAAAATCAAACAGCACAAGTTTTAAACCACAGTCATTTAAATGCAGTAGGAGAACATTTTGTTAGGATTTGTGTGCATGTATAGAGTCAGAAAAAACATTGGGTTTGTTTAAATTTTCTTTTACTTATACTACTTTAGGAATCATTATTTATTTTTTCTTATTTTAATGTCGTGTCAACCCTATTACAAAGTATATACCTAGAGCAATGTGTATCTTGGGCAACAAAAAATTGTTACAACCCGAATTACCCCAAGGCTTCTCCAAGCTTTGGAATATTTCACTGTCCTCACAGGGTCAATGAAGTAGTCAAGAACTCAGGCACAACAGCCTTCACATCGCATTTCCAAAACATGATTGATTATGCTGTGTAATTTTTACTAACAGCAAAACCGTAAAATGTGCAAAAGCCATCAGTGAGAGTCTGTTTTTGATGTGCTGAGCATTCATACATTATCCACCCCCATGATGGGACTTGTTTGATAACTATTTATTCATGTTTTGATTGTTTAATTTTTGATGGTGATTGTTGACTGTCTTCTATCCTCCCCACTCTCCAGAGATCTATGGAACTCTTAGAATAAAATCATTTTGGAGATAGGAGGGCCGTAGTGATCTCTCTAGCCCTCATTTCTCATTCTCTAAGAAGAATCTGAGACCTAGAGTGGTAAATTCAATTGCCTAAAGTAATTTAGCAATTCACTGCCACTGGGACCTACATTTTCACATTTTCAGTGTAGTGATTGATTAGCCAGCTATGACAAGCAGTTAGAATTCTAGCTATCAGTTTTGTGAGGTATTTGGTAAGTTATAAACGGTTTTTATTGAAGAACTGGCCTCCAATTAATTTGCACATGTACTGCCCTGCTTCAACGCCTTTTTCCCAGCACAAATGTTTCTTTTGAAGGCTTCTCTTTAGTTGTCTCTAAAACTAATCTTCCCTTTGGTGCTCTCTATCCCATGTTTAGTGATTCTTTTACTTTTATCTCTGATGTGAAACCATATCAAACATACCTTTCCCCTAAAATATTAGTGATGTTTCAGCCCGTGAATATCTTTTATCTAGCGTGGCTGTGATATCTTCAAAGAATTCCTGCAGATAAGTTATGCAAGCCTGAATCCATTGGGGCCAGCCATCAAATGACACTCTAGCACTTTGTGCGGGATGACTGCATGATCAGCCCTGGAGTCTTCATCATTTCAGTTAGAAAAGCAAGAATGGAGAACAAGGAAATCTTCACTCTGGGTGCAAATGTTCACATCCATTTTAGATATACAAGGAACACTTACTTCTGCGTTAGTTTTAAAACCTATAATTCTATGCTTCCTGAAATGTAGTTTTTCCCAGAAAATACACCAATACCTTTAGTATTTCTTCATTCCACCGTTGCTTCTCCTTTTATTTTGCTTTAGTATAAAGATGAGGATAATAGGTTCTTCTACAAGCTGGCAGAAAAGACTGTGCTACTCTGGTATTAGATAAGAAATAAAAAAGGGACAGTGGCATTACCTCCCATGTGAGAAGGTAATTGTATGAAGGCTGATTATTACTCTTTGGCCTGTGAATTCTTTGCTCTCTATGTAATTTCTGGAAGAGAAGCATTTGCTTGTATGGTATTTTACATTTCATTATGAAATAATAAGAGAGCTAAAGCAAGCTTGATTAAATTACAGCTATCCAAAGATAGAGAGTTTTCTGGTCCAAATTTAGTATTGTACAATAGGGCTTGTCAATGAACAGCAATAAATCCATGGATGGAACAGGCCCACGAGTATATTTAGCTGGCTTCAGAATGTATACTTTGAAATAAATTTAAAATTAATTTTACCATTTTATAATAAAACAAACCTTTCATTAGGTAATCATGTTGTTTTATGGTAACATGGTAAAGAATGAGAACATATATAAAACAGATATTTAGAGAGGTACCTTTGGCATCTTTATGTGACAAAGTGGCACTACAAAATTAATTTATTCCTCTTTAAATATGCAGTTTCAAAGGAGAAGAAACAAGGGGTATTTTCATATACATGATGCAACAAAAGAATGTTTTTACTCTTATCAAATTAGCCTATTCTTAGGAAGTCTTATATAGGCATTTATTCATTTATTTATTTTGTTGGGGTAGTTCTCTTTTAGTGTTTCATTTGCCTTATAATTAGCTATAGCTTAGCAATTAAGCATAGACATTTAAATTGAATTATAAAGATATGACCCTTCATGTTTTCACTTGCAGTTTAAAAATTTATCTCTTTTATGTTTAAGTTAGATACATATTTCATTTTAGATTTGGCGAGTAAAAGGTAACCAGCATCATTAATAAATCATTTCCAGTATTGATTACATACTAAATAATAAAGTAGATAAAAAGGCTATTGAGCTTTCTACAAACCAGTAGAATGATAGGATGCAAATAAGAAAATAAATTGGAATTGCCTTTGAAAGTATAATTTATTTAAATATATTCTGAACCAATGTAAGAAGTACCATGTTATGCCACTTAGAGAAGTGTGCAAAACTTCATGGTCTACAACATCCCCTGTATTCAGAAGCTCACATCTGATGAAATAAGACAAATCATTTCTCTTCTGGGCTAGATCAGGCTGCTTTCCATCTCACTTTGATTAAAAGTCCAATCTTACTGTGACCTTGAAGTCTATAATCCTCCCAGCACCTAGTCCTCTCAGCATCCTGTCCTTGCCGTCACTCTAATGTGCTCTTAAGACAAGCTTTCTCACTGTTACCTGCCTCAGGGCATTTGCACACCTGCCTAAAGCCTTTCTTTATATATGTGTGTGTTTGTGTGTGTACTTAAAAAAAACATATTTTATTCATTTTTAGAGAGAAGAGAAGGGAGGGAAAAAGAGAAGGAGGGAAACATGGCTCAATTGCCTCTCACACATCCCCAACTGGGGACCTGGCCTGCAACCCAGGCATGCGCCCTGACTGGGAATCAAACAAGTGACCTTCGATTCACAGGCTGATACTCAATCCACTGAGCCACACCAGCCAGGGCCTTCATATATTAAAAAGGGCAGTTCCTTTAAGTCACTTAAATATTCACTCAAAACCTTCCCCAGTGAAATATTTTCTGACCACTATGTCTAAAATTAAAACCCATTCCCACACTTCATATTTTCCTACATGTTTATCTTCCCTAGCATTCATTATTATCCAACATACTATATATTGTACTTATTTACTTTTTACATTGTCCATTTTCAAATAGATTACAAGATTCTTTATGGTAGAAAGTTTTGTTTTCTACATGCTTTACTGGGTCCTTACTGCTTTAACACTGCCTGCCACAAAACAGGTGTTGATTAAACATCTGTTTAATGGATGAATGGATAATAAGGCAAAAAGGATGCATTCACTAATAGCTATGACTTAATAAAGAAACTGCAAATGATATAAGCAGAGAATGGATATAGTAATTAAGGCATGTGACTACATATCTGTGTTTTGGAATGGAGCAAGTAGAATTCTTTCAATCTCTCTTGTATTTTCTGTGAACGGGCTTATGTGGTTATTAAACTACCTTCTCTCTCCCAATAGTACTGATGATAGAGTGCTGTTATTTCTTTAGATTGATTTCCATTTTGAAAAGAAACTAGATATATATCTATTCTTTTCTGAAAGTAATTATGAAAATGAATCTTCAATTCTTATGAGTAATTCCACTTTAAAAATATGCAGTGTTGATAATGGATCTCAAATATGAAATTAATTTCTTCTTTTCCTTTTCTAATCAGCCTCCTCCTATTTGGAGTTTTAATAGCTGAAATAACAGAGATCCACCATGTTTTTAATCAAAATTGAAAGCAGATTTCTTCTTTATTGTGCTTCCATAAAAATCTATTTAGCATAAAATAAGGATGCTGTAGCATTTCCAGACAATATTTGATTATGCACAGACTTAAATGTTTCCAAATTCTAACCAATTATTGGAGGGTGCATCTAATGATATCACTTCTAATTCAGCAATCTGTTTTTCCAGTTATTTCAATCTGCCATATCGCTTTTTTCTCCTCTCAGCAGAAAAAGATATAATAGCTCTGCAAAGCATTGATCAAACAATTTTCCTAAATGAATAAATGCACTGGAAGCTGCAAACAAATACCATCATTCACTCAACTAATTGAAAAAAAAAGTCACTAAAGGAGAAAGAAGGTTTAGAAACTAACTTCCCACAGAGTCACAGATGATGTAAGAACAGGCTTCCATTGAGTGTGCGTGTGGGTGCAGCTGAAGGCCCCATGTCGTGAAAATATATACAGGTGAGAGTACTGAAGGGGAGATGGGTAATCAGGAGACTTGATCTGAAGAGGAAGAGCACACTAAGAGGTACAGTTCACTGTTTATTTGAGAAGCCTCACCTCTTCACTCACGAAGTCTGAGCTTACCTATCTCCAAGTGGCAAATGCAAAATGGATGGGGTTGGAGAGGCATGGGGGGTGGGGGACATGCTTACATGATCTCATTGTTGTTTTGTCATTATCTTTTGTCATACGGTGGTTCCTTCCTAGCTTCTAATATGAAAATCATATGGTTCCCACTTATCTTTTTTGTTTGAAAGGACACACGACTTGGTCATCTTGTCTGAAACTTCAATCAACTTACCAGGTTCATATCTTTATAATTTGAAATAATCTTGCTGAAAAAAATACTGTTGGTATAACCGCCGCTAATGACCCTGTGCTCAGCACTGACATGTACTGAGGTTATGGTGTGCCTGACAATGAGAAAAACAGCAAGAAAAAAGAAAGGAAGAAAGTGAGGGAGAAGGAAGGGTAAAGGAAGGAAGGGAGGAAGGAAGGAAGGAAGGGAAGAAGGAAGGAAAGGAGAAAGGAAAGAAGGTGCTTTTGAGAAATTATTATCTTGTCTAACCATTAACTTTTATCCTGAAACTCCAGCCATGCTAAAACGTGTAGTTTTTCAAGCACCTTGAAGCAGCTGCTGCTTCATTGCCTTTGCTTATTTTCTTCTCTCTGCCTGGAATGCCACATTTTAGGAAAGAGTTCCTAAACCTCCAGACTTTCCTGACCACTCTGTGCTGGATGCCACAAAACCACCTTCCCCACTTTCTGTCTTAATGATTGAAATACATTTGGCAAATATTAGTTTGCATATATATTTTCCTTCTTTGGGCAAGAAACCACTTCAGGCAAGGAGCTACAACTATGAAGTTCTTGTCTGTCCAGTACCTAGCACAGCGCCTGGCATATACTACAAACTCAATGAATGATTATTGAATTAATATCTGTGAAGGAATCCTGAATTTCTCTATTTTTTTCTTCTATTTTATAGGTGAAATATTAGCATAGGTAGCATTTATTCTCCTTGACAATGAAGTTACACTCAGTATATTATTTCATCCTCATAATAAACTTAAGAGGTAAATGACATTGATGCCTATATTTTATAGGTAGGGAACTCAGGTTTTGAGAGGTTATGAAACTTTCCCAAGGTCATACAACTACAAACAAACAAAAAACCACCATACAGAGAGAATTAGGTCTGGAGGCGATATAGTAAGAACATAGTCTGGAGAGTTAAAATGGTTTTGATGTCATTTCTACCTGTTATTGACTAGTTATGCTATTTATGGAAAGACCCTAACTTTCCCTAATATTCAATTTCTCTGTTGCTGAAATGCAGGCAAAATACTGGTTTTGTCAATATCACAGGGCTTTTATGAAGGCCACATGTTATAAGCTATGACAAAATACTTTAAAAAAATCATATGTTGCTATGATTTTATTTATTATATGACAAAAACTTGATAACCCTATATATTCTTCCCTATAGCGATGCTCTTTCTTGGGTAAAGATAACATAAGGAAGAAAATAATAATAATAATGAGCATATTAGCACAATTACAGAGATGGAGGGTGCTAATGAGTGAATACTATTCCCTGCACATAGTATGTGTATTTTAATGAGATTTTTGAGAATGCATGAACAAAATAATGTATCATAGTTCTTCTGGTAGCTAATATTTTCTGTAAAATTTTCCAAATAATATGCAATACTTATCCCTTCATAGGCCTGAATACAGAGAGAATGAACTATGTGGCGGTGGGGTGGGGAGTTGGATAAACACAGAAGAGATCAGATGCATGCAGTCGTTCTATGTTCGTTGATGATGAACCTGAAAGTAGCTGCTGATCCAAGTCTGTCTTGATGCTGATCATTTTCTTTCTTGTAGATCTTCTGGGATTTTGTCTTTTGTTCACTTTTGGCAGAATATAGCCAGCTTTTTCTCTCAGACTAAGGCTTTAGCTCGGACACTGGCATAGCTCAGCCCTCTTCTGCTCATTTCCCTTATTTATAACCTGATCATGTCTTATTTTTTTCCCAAGAGATTTTGAGTACTTCTACAAGCACATATTAATCTGGCCTTTAGTATTACTTGTTACTATAAAAAAAAAAAAGCTGTGCAGATGAATTTGGGAACTAGAAACTTGCCTTAGGACTAGAAAAATTTAATGGGATTGATTTTCTTTCCCATCTTTGTACAACCTGTTCCACCTCTGAAATTACTAGTTTTTAATAGGATTTTATGGCTAAGGCAAGTTTATGAGCAGAATACTCATGGGTATATTTGGTTGGCCTTATCCCTGACAGTGTCATTAAAATATGATCTCATAGACGTCCATGTATTGTTTGGATGTGTTTGGACTAATTAAGCCCTCCAGAGGCCTGGGATATAAAATGGAAAAGGGTTAGGAATTTAACCTGGAGAGGCATATCTAGCAGGCAGGGAGAGGGAAGGCATCTTCATCCTAATGAAGAAAAGTAGCCAAGTCATAGCCAGCCAAATCTTGGAGAAGACAGCCAGAATTTGGAGAAGTAGTATATTAGTGGGTCAGGTCCTAGCAAGGACTGGTCTATCACTGTTGAATTCCTCATATTTTCTGGTTTCTTAGCTTGTAATATAGTTCTAGAGCTCCCTGAAAACTTCGGAGCGAATTAATTCACACAGCTTCCTATCTCTGCCATCCTGCATTCCTACAGAAAATTAAAGCCCCTGTGAAAATCCGCCCTCTCCTTCCCTTTACACCCACACTGCTCTGAGACTCTCCTTCCTCTCTTCTGACACAAACCCCTGCTTCTCCTGGGGGCTTTCTGGAACATTCTGTTTTCTTGCCTTAATTTCCTGGCTTTCGCTCAAGACTCTTCATTCCTCTATACTTCACCAGCCTTGGAGTCCTTTCTCCTCAATACTCCTTTACTTTCTGCCTCTACCGTTGGGTAAAATATTTTTATATATTTGATGCTCTGGCTATTCAGGTAGATTACATTTTTTTTTCTTTTATCACCTATTGTACATTTCTGTTTCCTCTGTGTTTCCAACCACCCCTGAATTCTTTGATATCTGACTTTCAGTTTTCCTCTTTAAACTAATCCTTCCCTAGTTGAAGGGCCCCCAGCAACCATGGTGTTCATATAGATAAGACATCAACATTATGGCCACTGGTTACTTAACCTGTCACCTCCAACGACCTCTATCTATACCCTCCTTCAACCCATTATCCTCATAACCAGTCACCATGACCTGTGCCTTTATTTCTGAAATATTACAGGAAATGTCCTTCCAAGTCTTATACTGCCAAGTTTCTCACTTCTTGGTTCCACTGTATGTGCTATTGAATTCGCTTGAGCTGCAAACCTTTGAATTCCTTTGTCCTCCTCCTCCAATATTTATTCCCATTGCCTTACATAGATTTTATCTCACCCAAACTCTCAATTCCTTTAAACCTGACCCTTGGTCAATCTAACTGTTTTCTCACTTTCTGCATTCAAACAATCATGCAACAAAATGGCATGGTGTCATTATAAAGTAATCGTTCGTAACTCAGCTGGGGCCCCAACAGCCTGACAAAAAGTCCCTAGCCACTCATCCGTTCCTCAGAGTGCTTCTTTCATAATCCTGAGACCTTTCCTAATGCCCCTATGATTTAAACTTCTTTTCATCTCAGCAGAAAAAAATGCCTTCTACTCTTTAAAAAGAATATAAAACTCAGCAGATGGGAAATTCCTCACTATTTCTCATTTAAACGTACTACATTATCTCCAAGTCTGTTTATCATTATCATTTTCCTTTAGTCACTGAGAAGGATCAGTCCCTCCAGATCCAATCCCTTCCTGCATCTTCAAGATGTAAATTAACCAGAGATCTCTTTGCCTATATAGTCAGTGTTTTTCCTCTTCATCGGACCTCTCCTGCCTTAAATATACAAAAAAAGGAAGAATAAAATGATATTCTCTACTTATATCTTTCTTATTCACTATCTTGTCACTCTCTTCCTACCGAAGTAAATAATTGCTAACATTTGTTCCTGCACTCTACACCTCCCCCCGAATCTTTTACCCAGTTTTGCCTTGCTGTTTCACTGAAACTGTGCTGGACACAATCACGAACAACTGATTGATTACTAAATCCAATGTATATTGTTTTATACATATATCCTACTTTCCCTATTCTGTTGTTGATAATTACTCCCTTATTTTGTATCCTTTCTCTACACCTAGGTTCTGTGACCCTGCTCATTTAGGTCTTTCCATTTGTAGAGTACTTTACTCTCTCTATTTCACGTTTTGACTATTGTCTCTGAGTGTCTTCAACCATTTTCATGATTTTTATAACCTATTTTTCTGGAACCTGTGTGTGTGTGTATGTGTGTGTGTGAGTGATTTTTTTTCGTTATGGAATTCCATGGTTCATTATCCAGCTATACACTAAGAATCTTTCTTGATTTTCTGCTGGTATTTCAAACTAAGCACATATAAAGACCGATGCTCCATTTTACCCTAATTTCTGATGCTCCCTTTTAGGTTCCTCATTCCTAGTAAGTGGGCTCCAACATTCACAAGCAACAAAGCCATACCCTTAATTAACTCTTGAATTCTAATCTCTAACTTCCATCCAAACTTCAAATCCTGCCATTCATCTCTAATATATCTTTTAATCTTCTACTTCTTTCCAGCTTGATTATAAATAATTTTACTGATTTTTTTTTTGTTTTGGTTACTGAAAAAGTTCCCTAAATTTGCCTCTAATTGATCCTTCACATGGCTACTGAAGTGTCATTCTAAACAGAAAGTTTAAAAATAGTTCCAAACTTTTCAGCAAGACATAAAAGATCTTTCATAATTTGAATGCTGTTTGCTTCTACAGTCTTACTCCTACTGCTTTCAAGTTATTTTTGGCAGACATCATTTCTACAGGACTTACCAGAACCTTTCATATGCTAATGGGAAGAAACTTAGAGGAGGCTGGTAAGCAACATTTCTGAAACTTACTTGACCATGGAATGTTTCCTTTTTCCATAGACTAATTACAAACTTTTTTTTTGGGGGGGGGGAATGATCTACTAGACTATACTTTGTCTAGATTTTGTCATCAGAAAAAATATTGTTTAAGTATATAAACCAGTGAGAAAAAACACATTTCAGAAAAAACTGATCATTAAATCATTGCTTCCATATTGTGTTACAGGTAACCTGTCACAAACATAGTACCTTTAAAATAACTTGAGAAATATTTTAAATTCTAATCAAAGAAATAAAAACAAACTTCTATTTGTCTAGATTTAGCAAAAAAAAAGTATATTTACAAAAACTCCTTTTTAGTATCTAGAAACTTAAGTGCTTTACTTTAATTATTACCTAATTCTAAGGTCAATAGAGGTCATAAAACATTTATTATATTATTTGAATATAACTGCATTTCTGTCAAGATTTTAGTTGTATAATACATGACATATATTAGATACTTAAATAGTAAAATGGAAAATATGAATATACTAAACAGCTTACAGGGCAAAAGTCTTGCTCCTAGCACATACAATGCTAATTTTTTTTTTTTTACATTTTATTTATTTATTTTTAGAGAGAGGGGAGGGAGGGAGAAAGAGAGGGAGAGAAACATCAATGTGTGGTTGCCTCCCATGCACACCCAACTGGGGACCCGGCCCACAATACAGGTACATGCCTTGACTGGAAACCGAACCAGCAACCCCTCAGTTCACAGGCCAAAGCTCAATCCACTGAGCCACTGCAGCCAGGGCTACAATGCTAATTTTTAACAACTGGACAATTAAAAAGAACATGGAGATTAAATTTATATTTGCATTTTCTGCACAGAAGGCAATCAATAAGCGGTTGATGAATTTTCTTGAAAGGAGGACCTCTGCTTTAATTGTGTCTAATTATTGTGACACTTTGCGAATTTTTACTTGAACACTTCAAAGTAAGGTGAAGTATTTCTGAAAGAGAAACTTCTACTTTAAAAGAGGTAACACATATTGCACAAAGGATAGGTTTTCTTGATTAGTAGAATTCAATTGTAGACTCTTAAAAATGTCTCTGTTACAGTCATGAATGATATAACAGGTTGACAGAAAGGAAATGAAAGGATGCCTTATTAATGAAGCCAACTCAATCCTGCCTGCTGCAACCTAGCTTTTGTATTGCTGATAGACTTTATACCAATATAATTTTAACCTGTTAATTGTGTCCTCAACCTTCTTGCTAACCATCTGTGCTAACAGTTTTTGCTCTCTGTTTCTGTGTTAGGAAGTGCCATTTAAAAATATCTCTTTCCTTGTAAAATTAAAGTGTTAAAAAAAAACATAAGTTATTGGGCTCTGTTACCCAAGAATAAACTCTCACATATTTTTCTTTGGAAGCTATTATTTTTCATTGTCAGCATTCAGACCTATTTTTGTAATGCAATAAAGAAAAAATAAAAGTGCATAAGAGAAAGAGTAAAGAATAAAAAATCGAATGAGACTCCCCTTTTGCTAAGATTATCCTGCTTCTTTTATCTAAGACCTTAAATACTTCTTCCCTTCTCTACAAAGTCATTTTCCTCAAAGATATAGTTAAACCCAGTAGTACTGTATATATTGAAACACTGTTGCTGCCCTATTTTTTTAATCAAGAGAGGGCAGGACTAATTCAAAACTGATGCAGTCAGTAGCTTATCGTTGAAAGGGACTGTAAGAATGGTGACATAGGTAGGCTGTACATCCACAGGAGGAACTGAGTCCTGCAGGTCAGCAAACGCACAGCCACACAGAGACACTTTCTTTCCTCTTCGTTGTCCCTGGGATGCTCTATAGATCTCCTTAGATTATAGCTCCAGGTAGCACTTTATATATAACTTTTTTAGTCAAATTATAATTTCAGGATAGTTTAAATTTACAAAAATGTTGCAAATATAGTACTGAGAATTTATGTATACCCTAAATACAATCTCCCCTATTGTCAATGTCTTACATTACTATGGGTCATTTGTGACAACTACTGAATCAATGCTGATGCATTCTTATTCACAAAACTTCATATATTATTAAACTTTCCTTATATTTTATCCAATGCACTTTTTCTGCTTCAAGATCCCATCCAGGACATCTTATTACATTTAGTTATCATGTCTGTCCCCTTAGGTGATTCTTTGCTGTGATACTTTCCTTAGACGTTTCTTACTTTGAATGAGCTTGAAAGAATTGAGGAGTACTGGTCAAATATTTTGTAGAACATCCTTCACTTGGGATTGTTGATATTATACTCTGATTATATTGAGCTTATGGGACTTAGGGAGGAAGACCAAAGAGAGGAAGTGCCATTCTTATGACATCATATCAAAGATACATGCTATCAACATGACCTTGTATTGATTTTACCTGACCAAGATAGTGCTTTTCAGGTTTCAACACGTAAAGTTCCTATTTTTCTCCATTTCAATGCTGTACCATTTGGGAGGAAGTCACTGCCTGCAGTTCACAGTTAAGGATCTGGTAGTTATGTTCCCTCTCCTTGAGGATAGTTTAGCTACTTAAGTTATTTGGAATTCTTCAGATATTTTTTTCCTCATTTATTTATTTAATCACTTGTTCATAAAAGTATGCATTCACAGATATTCATTTACTATGCTAGGTTATACTGTGCACTAAAATATTTATTTTGTTAATATAATTTTCCATTATACACTACTCAAAATTAGTCATTGGGAGCTTCTTGAGCTCACTTTTTTGTTCCTTTGATTGGTCCCCATTCTTTTTTTTTTTGAACACTTCCTTGTATTCTGGCAAATAAGATCCTTCTGTGTATTCCTAGCCCTAGCACTGGAATCAGCTACTCCTTCAAAGAGCCCTGTTTTCTTTCACTGGAGAGTAATACGAGTATGTCTTTACATTTTGAATGAAACATGTGTTGATTGGATCTAGAGCAATGTAAAATAATCTAGGATTGATTTTTGCTAAGGAATACAACTGGTCAAAAACAAACAAATCCCTATCTCATTACAAAAGAATATGGAATATGTTAAGATCATTGTATTCTTTCAAATGAAACATTATATGAAAGAATTTAGTACATGAGAAAGAAGAAATTAAAACTACGAAGTCTTTGAGGAAAGGAGTCATGTCTCACGTTCCCATCCCAAAAGTGCCTAATGCATCATGATATGCCTTTAATTAATAAGTCCTTCATAAATATTGGCAGATCTAGGATTACCATAAATCTAAATTTTGGTTTTATGCATATGGAAAACAAGAAAATGTAAATGTCAAAGATTTATAAACTTTGTCAGGTTTCCATGTGCCCATACAAAATTTATATTTTCAGTATATAGTCTGTATGTAACAGCGGTCCCCAAATCCCCCATAGCCTGTAGTTTGGGGGATGGGAGATGGGATTCAGTGGAGTACAGCCATTTTTCCTGAGAGATGCCTTTGCATTTCTATGGTGGGTAGCAAGTTTTTTAGTTATGCAAATAGCTATGGTCCTGCCAAGGCATCAAAGAGATGGGAGGGGCCTTGACCATAGAATGGTGACAAAAGAGCTTATGGAGCCTGTGCAAGATTCTGCTAATGGCCAGAATCGGTTACCACACTCATTGCATCACAGGCTGCAGTCAGGGACTTAAAAATAAGGCAGTAGCCATTAAGTGAAGAGAAACACACATGGTTTGAAAGGTAGAAGGAGAACCACACAGTTTGAAAGGAGGTGGAGTGAGCCATTCAGTCTGAAAGAAGGAGAGCGCCATGCTGCCTGGGCTAGTAAGAAAGCTGGCATGCTGCTGCCTGCTCCAGCTGACTCAGAAGCTGCCCAGGACTCTTTTAAAACTTGTGCCTTTCCTGGACTTCACCATGATCCAGTGCAATATAGCACATGTTTTCTTGGACTATAGAGGCTGATGATTGCTTGGACTATTATATGGAGGCTGATGACAACATACTCCAGATCTTGAAAAAGAGAGCTGACAGATAAGAAATGGTGAACTTTTGGGTAGGTTTTTGGCTTATAGCCTTTTGGGGAGTAAGGGAAGTGCTGGGGCCTGTCAGAGAACAGGGTTCTGAGCAGGAGTGCTCACATCACCCCCACCAGGTTGGAATATTGTAAAGACAGACCTGTTTTCCTCAACACTAATTGTTGGTTTTTACACCAAGGTGTCATGTGAAAGAATCCCACTTTGCTCGGGAATATATATGCTGTAAAAAACAAGTCTGATTCATAAATCGTATTAAGTTGTTTATTTGTGATATGTGAAAGTAGCTTTTGGTTTGAGAGTACCATTAAAATTATTTTTTTCTTTTATTACTTAAAATGCCAAGTGTCCCAAGTTCCTACACACATGACTTTGCCACACTTAAGTGATTCTTTATTTTCTTTAGAATAAAATTTACTTTCTTCTAAATAATAAAAACATTGAAATAACATGCAAGGGCTGTGAAAAAGATATTCCTAAGCATGACATCAATCTGTCAGCATCTGCAGATCTCTTAATGGATAATTAGTATACAAAAGAATTTCCAATTTTAGATATAGTAAGATGTTTATCACAATTGAAATATAAATATAAAATATAATAAAACATAATACAATTATTTCCTAAGAAGGATGATGCTGTTTATATCTGATTCTAGGATAAATAGGTTCTAATGCATTTCATTTCCTAGTAAGATTAAATATAAACTTTTGATTATATCTATTAAGACTTACCACAAGCATACAGAGGCTCTGTTCCATAGTTTTGAATACTGAGACCTAACTCTGGTGCTTCATCAGATATTAATTCAACATATCATGCTCAAAGCTGAAAGGTTAAATGATTCAACTCACTCAACTACTAGGAAGTCAAGGGTAAATGGCTTTCTAATTTACTCTTCAGTGATATTTTACTCTAAAATAATTTTTTCAAGATCTAATGCAGCATATGGATGTGATTTTTGAATATGTATGGTGATATCTCATCAATATATTTCTTAGCTGACTAGGAGATAAAGAAAATTATCAAGTATGGGAAAAAGTCAGTCTATAAGTGACCGGGTCTTTTGCATGATTTTCTTTTGCTTTTGTTAAGAGATCCTATTATCTTTATTTTAGAAAAGTTGTTTCTCTGGCAATGAGTAATTGGTTTGAGCAGTATTAGATATTGAATATATTTTGAGATATGCTAATTGAGGGAGTGATTTGAAATCATAGACAGGGCAGTATTGGTCTTGGGAAGAAATGTTTTTTTCCTCCCACTAATTTCAAAAGTGTCTTTCCTTTCAACTACCAGTATACTCTAGAAGAGAAAAGCAGAGTTTTACATTTGCTATGCATATCTTTATAAAGTATACTTAATATCCATAATCTTATTATATTCCCAGTGCTCATTATTAGCTTTTTTGATGTTGAACTATGGTTGGGACTAATTAGATTGGCTGCCAACTGGTCTCTGGCCTAAAGCTAGTTTAAATATTGGCACTGAGGTGCAACCACTGACATTTGCTTATTAACACCATTCCTTAGGGTACAGTAACTGATGCTAATTCACTTCTAATTTCAGTAGAATATTTTCTGAGGTTACAATATTTTTCAAAAGAATAATAAGCAGTCACTAAAGAAATATCTTTTCTCTACTAGCACAAATTTTTGCTGAACAAAATGTCTCTCATGTATATGAATCATACATATGCTAACACTTGATTATACTATGAACATCTGAGCCTTCATGCAACTATCATCTAGAGAAAACTATCAGCCAGAAGACTAAGACAATAATAGTTTCTTTTTGATATTGCCTGCCATTTATTAGTTCACATTAATAAAGTCATTTGATAAGGTAATTTTGCCAATAATTTGTTCTGTTTTCTTTCCAAACAACATATTAATTCTTAACTTTGCCACTGGTTTTATAAAATCGTTAGCAATTGCATAATGTCTCTTTTGGAAAAATGCCATGAAATTTGAATGCATCATGTAGATATCTGACAAGGTTCCACAAAAGGCAATGAACTAGGGGCTAGGGACAAATGAATTTCAGTTGTCCTACAAAATGAAATTTAAATTATCCATCAGAATTAGTTTAAGTTTTCTTGAAACAAACAAATCAATGTTAATAAAAATTTAAGATGTACATACAACAAGGTAGAGATAGAATAGTGTAATATTTATAGACATGGGTTTTGGAATCATTCTTACTGGTTATAATTCTAGCTTCCAGTGGATTTCTGTCAAATTATTCAACTGTATTAATCCTCAGTTGCCTATTTGGTAAAATAGAGTTGATGCTGGAACTTGTCTCACAGGGTTATTGTAATAATAATATCGTCGGCAGCCGTCCGTCTCGAGAGATGATGGTGTAGCTTCTTAAGAGTCAATCTGCACCGCCAAGAATGGTTGTGCAGTCCGACTCGGGAGTGACACAGTATCTGTCTCCTCCCGTGTTGAATCGACATCTTGCGATGACGCTGGAGTGTCCTCTCCAGTGAAGCTGAAGCTACAGAGCCTGGGCATGGTGATATGGAGGGTCTGCTGTTGCCCATGCAGCAGACCCCCCCTCTCTTCGCAGCTGAAGGGTCCAAGGGAAAGACGGAGTCAATACAGCTTGGCTTCAGGTGCGCCGCAGGAGTTGCCGGTGTTGACTACAATGTCAAACCGCCTTAGGGACTCCGGCTCCGGATTTTCTGTCGGGGTTTACTCCCTTAGCCTTTCCCCTGAAGAGGTATGCTGCAAGGCAGCGGAGGTTTTTTGGAGTCAGAGTTATTGACTTTAGATATAAGCACAGAAAAAGTATTTAAAATTTACACACTGATTTCTGGCCAAGATGGAGGCATAGATATAAATGCAGCACCTCTCTCACAAATAAGAAGGAATTTACAACACTTCAAAACCACCCCCCCCCCAGAAAATCCAGAAAATCAAAACTACAGGGAAGTTTAGCAAAGAAATAAAGAAAAAATACTCAGCCAGAAAGGTAGGAGGGGTGGAGCCAGGTCGGAGAGAATGAGGTGCAGTGCAGTCTCAGTGCCTGCGGGGGTGGTGCTTGGTAGCAGCAGGGCTGGTAGGGTGCCTAGTAGCACAGTGACTGTAGCTGCAGCAAAAAGCGCAGCATGTATTTTACACTTGGGAAGTGATACCAACCCCCAACCAGACCAATCCTAGCTCCTGACCAGACCAAGCAGCTTGCAGTTCCAGTGCCAGGGAAAATAGAGCCACATTGCTTCTGACTGTGAAAGCCAGTGGGGGATAGGAGCTGAAGAAGAAATTGCCAGTGTCTCAGCAGAGTCCACTTGTTTAGTATGGGAAGGGGAAGAAGTACCTGAAAAAGGGGTGAGTGCTGAGCAAGTGGCATTGTTCCTTCTCAAACAGCACCATAACAAGGTAAAATGAGTCACCAGCACTGATGAATACCTAAGGCTCTGCCCCTTACAACATAACAGGTGTGACTGCTCTACCTAACACATGGAGGCAAACACAGGAGGCTGTCAAAGTAGGAGACAGAGAAGTATGGCCCCAAAATGCGGGCACATCAAGGTTCCAGTGGGAGAATTAAGTGACAAGGAAGTAGCCAACCTAAAAGATGCACACTTCAAAGTACTGGTGATAAAGATGCTCTCAGACTTGACAGAAAATGATTTAGCATGACAGGAAAGAAATGAAGGCTATATTAAGAGAAATGAAGGAACATCCATACAAGACTAGTGGTGAAGGAAAGGAAACCAGGGTTTAAATCGACACATTGAAACATAAGGAAGAAATAAATAGTCAACCAGTACACAAGGAGAAAACAATAATTTTAAAAAATGAGGAGAGGCTTTAGAAACCTCTGGAATAGCTTTAAACATGCCAACACCCAAATCATAGTGATGTTAGAAGAAGAGGAAGAGCAAAAAATTGAAAAATTATGTGAAAAAATAATGAAGGAAAACTTCCTTAATTTGGGGAAGGGAATGGGCATACAGGTCCAGGAAGTACAGAGAGTCCCAAACAAACTAGGTCCCGGGAGGACCACACCAAGACATATCATAATTAAAATGCTAAAGGTTAAAAGAGAGAATCTTAAAAGCAGCAAGAGAAAAGAAGAGAATTACCTACAAAGGGGGACCTATAAGACTATC
Organism: Furipterus horrens; assembly: GCF_987537825.1. Classification (NCBI taxonomy): domain Eukaryota; kingdom Metazoa; phylum Chordata; class Mammalia; order Chiroptera; family Furipteridae; genus Furipterus; species Furipterus horrens. Next base: position 138,936,893 of record NW_028327176.1, on the reverse strand, counting down.
AGATGATTTCTCAAAGAAACTTTGCAGGCAAGAAGAGACTGGCAGGAAATATTCAAAGTGATGAGAGGTGGGGACCTACAACCAAGATTACTCTATCCAGCAAAGCTATCATTTAGAATGAAAGGGCAGATAAAGTGCTTCCCAGACAAGGTAAAGCTGAAGTTGATCATCATCAAGCCATTATTATATGGAATGTTAAAGGCACTTATTTAAAAGAAAGAAGATTAAAACTATGAACATTAAAATGACAACAAAAATCACAACTGTCAACAACAGAAGCTAAAAAATAAAAACAAAAACAAACTAAGTGGACCACCAGAGTGGGAACAGAATCATAGGTATGGGGAGCATGTGGAGGGGTGTCAGCTGATAAGGGGTAAGGGAAAAAATGGGGAAATGATACAGGAATTAAGAAGCATAATAGGAGGTTGCAGAATAGACAGGAGGATGTTGAGAAGAGCTTATATGCACGACCCATGGACATGGGCTAAGGTGGGTGGGACTGCTGGAGGGAGCGGGTACTGGGCAGAGAGGAACAACAGGAAAAGAAATTGGAACTACTGTAACAGCATAATCAAAACATACTAAACAAAACAAAACAAAACAAAAAAAGCTTACACACCAAAATATTAACATTGTTCTTTTTATCTCTTGGTATTAACTGTATTTTATAATAAGCATATGTTAATTTTATAATCAGAAAACATTTTACTTTAAAAGCGCATTTTTTTTCTTTGCTCACATCTTTTTATTTTTCATATTCTATTCTCTCCAAAACTCTTGTGTCTAATATTTTTAAATTTGTCAATCTCATATTTTGTGGAATTCTCTCTTGGGAAATCATGAAAAAGAATATACTTAAACATACCTCCCTGAAATCATTTTAAAAATCACTCTTATGTACTTCAATTATTAAGTTTCTAGAGTAAAAATGAAGCAAAGGGAAACTATCATCTAACATTGGACCTAGAGACTTACAAATAAATATCTCTTCAAAGATCAAAAAACCATATATTTCTTTTTACTTGAGCAACTTACTAATTTTGCAAGTAATTTCTAACAGGTTATAAACTACAGGCATACAAAACCAGGTGAAACAAAAATTTTAGGTCAGCCTAGAATTTAGTACTTTATAATCCCTCTTGTGGAGTTGTAGAACTAATATTTAATAGTTGTTGAAAATGTATTACATGTGAGGTACTAAGTATAACCTATGAACTATATAATTTAATTCTGTTAGCTGCCTGAGAGACAGAAGGTAGTTTTATCTTCATTTTCTAGATAAGGATGTGCAGCCTAGAATGGTTAAATAATTTTGCCCAGGGTTCCTCAACCAGTAATTTGTACAGCTGAGGTCTAAATCCCACTAGTCTGCAATTACTATTTATTAACTGAATTTTAAGGTATATTTGTACTTTTTTAAAATGGACTAATCTCAAGTATTTGTAATGATTTCATTACTGTTTTCCTTTCCTGAGTTTTACTTCATTATTATACTGTTATTCTAGCTGCTTTCATAGTTACGTAAGTAAAGGACCACAGAAACAAAGATAATATTATTTTTAAAGCAAAATATTAGTTCTGAATATGGGGAAAATTTCTTAAGAGTTCTACCTCTCTAGTGCATTTTTTTTGCTTTTTAAAAAATTATTGTTCTATTATAGTTGTCCCAATTTTTCTCCCATTGCTCTCCACTGCCCAACCTTCCACTACTACCTTCTCCCACAGTCAATCCCCACCCTGTTGTCCATGTCCCTGGGTCACTTACACATGTTCCTTGACTAGACCCATCCCCTACTTTCCCCTCTTCTCCCCCTCCTCCTTCCCCTCTAGTCACTGTCAGTCTGTTCCTTGTTTCCATGCCTCTGGTTCTAGTGAATTTTTTGGATAGTGGTATTTAACATTTTTAATTGTGGTGCATTGTAAGAAACACGTTTTATATCATTACCCAGCATATATACATACTCACAAACACAACACAACACACACACACACACACACACACACACACACAAATGGATCATAGTGTCCATAATACACAAAAAATAAAAAAAAAGTGCAGTGAGCTAAAGAGAATAATATACTTTTTGCATTTTTGCTTAGCATTTTTAGAGTCTTTATATAGGTCTTTGTTCATCGTGATTATGTTTCATAAAGATTTTTAAGAGAGTTAGGAACTGATACATGCTTCTTTTGGCTTAGCATAAATCCTATTAAAGTATCTCAAAACACCTTGTAAAGTATTCCTCACATCAAAAATTCATGAAAATCACCAAAAAGAGAAGATAAACAAAATAGATGAGTAAGCATAAATGGCTAATAAAAAAGTACCAAGCAGATTGAGTGTTGACAGACTCCCAAATTCTCCCCTTACCCCTTCACTACAAGTCCAGGGACAATTTTCAGCATTTGTGTAGAGATATTAAGATATGCTTCCATATTATATATCTTCTATAGTCCAATCCATCTTTCTATATTACCTGAACCATGGTTCCGCTGCAGAACGCACACTTACACATAATAACTAGACTGCAAAATGTGGCCAAAGCCAGAGAACCCATTCTATTTGAGGCAGAACTAACGTTTTGCTCATTTCAGAAGCAGCTTATAGATGCTTGTAGGGAAAGGACCAGAAATATGTAAGTTCTTATAATCTTTGTTTTTCGCTCAATTGCTGTAAATGATATTGAGTATTTTACAAGTTAGTTTAATAGAGAGAGACAAAATTTCTATCCCAAATAATTTATCATTTATTTGTGCAGAAAAGTATAAGAAATTACACAGGAAGCAAGTCTTTCATCTTTGTTCCAACATCAAGTGATGCAAATGTAGTTAATTCTCCCATATCTAAACCCTGCAACCACTGATGTTTCTGTCTCTGTTTTGTCTTTTCTAAAATTTCATACATATGTAATTATACAATGTTTAGTCATGTGGGTCTGCATCTTTTACTCAACAAAAATGCACTTAAGATGCATCTATGGGGCCCTCAGCTGCCACTGCTGTTGCAGTAGCTGCTTGTCTTCATCACCCAAGCCCCGAGGACACCATGCCACAAGAAGACTGACCTCTTCTCCCATTTTCACAATGAAAGACTCTGGGAAGACTTCCAGCTCTAAGGAAGAAGAAGCTAACTACTGGAAAGATCTGGTTATGATCTACAAGCAAACTGCAGATAATACACAAAAAGGGCTCTGAGAATTCCCAGGAGGGAAGCCAAGAATATGAAGCTGAATTGGAGACAGCTACAAAAAACGGAAATCAGAAAATAACCACCTTTGCATGGAGCTAGAAACCATCAAGGAGAAGTTTGAGATGCAGCATTCCCAAGGCTACCAGCAGATCTCTGCCTTAGAGGATGACCTAGCCCAGACAAAAGCCCAGTTCAAATTCAGCTGCAGAAATATATCCGAGAGCTGGAGCAAGCAAATGATGACTTGAAAAGAGTGAAATAGGCCACAGTCATGTCTCTGGAAGACTTTGAGCAGTGCTTAAATCAAGGAAATGCCTTCCTGGAAAGCAAGCTTGATGAGGAGAATCTCCTAGAATCTGTTCAGAGACTGAAGGATGAAGTCAAAGATCTGTTGCAGGAATTGCCTGTGCAGCAAAAGCAGAAGAAACCCAGAATCCTTGTGTCCAGCTTGGTGGAAGCAGAAAGGACAGACACAGCCGTGCAAACCACTGGCCCCTTGAGGTCCACTCCCATGGCCCATTGGGGACACAGTTCCAGCTTAACCACACCAGGGACCTTCAGACATGGTCTGGATGACTCCATGGGTGGGACACCCTTAGGCCTGTGACCTGGATATCAGCCTTCAACATCGTGAGAGACCTGCTGTAAAAAGGAGGGGCACTGAAGTCCAAACTTGACTCTTGCCAGAATTTTGTGTACAAGCAGTCCTCAAACCAAACAAGTGGCCCCCCCCTCAGGAAGGGGAACAAGAACAGAGATAGCGGTGACAGACATCAAAGCAGCACCGGTGTTCCTCTGGGTGATAACAGGGGAGAAAATTGAGATGCACTGACACTGCTCCTCTTTCTTGATATTCAGTCTTACAACTGTGGGTCTGATCATCATCAATCTATAACAGGTGTAATATCCACTTAATGTGGTTTGCTCTGTCTGAAGGTTGGGAAACACCTGGAGTTTGGGAAGTCACTTTTAAATCTGTCTTCCCCATGGCTGCCATCACCCCAGGATGTGGTGAAGATGTTGCTTTAGGAAATCCACAGAAGCAAAGCCACTGGTGTCTGTGCAGGATCTGTTTCTTTTCCTCTTTACACTAGCTTTTTGTTTTTTTAAGTTAGTTTGAAAAATATGGGCAAGCAATCCCACTAGCCAATGACAGGGGCCATGGCCTGTGGCCCCTCATGTTTGGCCCTGTGAAATGTTGTCTCTTAATTCCCCAGCCTCCTTGTTGGTGTGTTGCAGAAGGACAGAGACAGACTGGACCTTCTGGAAAGGGCTCTGAGGTGTGGGTGCTGAGGCTACTCCATGATTTTGAGCTCACTCAAATCCTGATTGGTCTTCAGAACTGTTTTTGATGTCCAAAGGCACCTTACAAGGGGGATCTGAGTCCACCTCAGGCTTACCGCAGCCCCATTCAGCCAGAATTTTCTTGTAGAACAAAGTCTTCCAACACTGTATAGTAGGAGACCTCCACTTTAGGATCCCCAAGGTCATTGGTGTGGAGTGGCCTTGGAAATAACAGCTGTTAAGACTAGGATTTCTTTAAGGCCATATGAAATAATCAGGGTGATCTTCAGGTAATATTACAGGATTGTTGTTGGAAGCTTTCTTGTCAAAGAAGAAACAAACATAGGACTTTCAACCTGGACAGTATATATACTTAGCTCTGCTTGTTGTGAATTGCTGTCTCATGCTTTTAGTCACAAGTAAAAAGAAGACATGAGTTCAAAAGCATGTGTGTAGTTTAAGGACCTCCCTTTTGTTACTAAGTTATTTTTTGAAAAGAACAGCAAACATATCCTTGATTTGAAAATAGTAATTTTCAAATTCTACTGAAATTCTACAGAGAATTAAACTCCAGTCTCTGGTTCATTAACCTAGAAACATTCTAACCTGTATCTGTAAAAGATGTACTTCTATTTTTTAAAAGAATAATAAAATTAAGAGAAACTGAAAAAATGGATCTATGGTATTGCATGAATCAATAAACTGTTTCATTTTTACAGTTGATGAGTACTCCATTGTATATATATGTTAAAAATACTGCTATATACTTATTGGTCATCTATATATCTTTTTCTTTTTTTGGTAAAGTTCAGATCTTTTACTCATTTTTAAACTGAGTTGTTTGTATTCTTATTATTAAGTTTTAACAGTTCTTTATATATTCTATATATAAATCTTTTATCAGCTATGTGACTTCTATAAGTCAGATGCTTATGTTTTCATTATTTTAACAATGTCTTACACATAACCATTAAAAAAGACATTCTCTCTTTCCTCTTCTTTTTTTTTTTTACTCTCTAATGGGGAAGGCTATTAATTCCTTTATACCAAAGAACATGTATACTGAATCAAATTATAAAAAAATTTCAATGTGTCTCACAGCTTGGAGGTTTAATTCATAATTTACTGTATACTTTATCCATAATTTCTCAAAAACATATTGTCCTATAAGATGTCATCTTAATCAGATGTATAGGATTTGACAATTTTTCCTCATTAAAATTTTAAAGTTATATGCTTCATTGGTGTGCTCTGATATCAGCCTACAAAAGTCATTAGGTAGCAGAATTATAACATTAGATCGACAGTCCTTTGGAAAATAGTTACTAGCTACTAGACTCGTGGGACTGTAGAGTATTTGAAATGTGGCTAGTATAAATTAAATGCCACTTAACTTTAATTCATTTAAATTAAAAAAACCTGATGCTCAATTTAGTTATTGAAAAGCTTTTAAGTGTATAGAGCAACTTAGCTTTGTGAATCTACTCTTTCAGCTATAAATTATATGAAATCTAAATACAGATCAAATATATCTAATTAAAATTTAGTCTCCAAATGATCCAAATTGAGATGTGATATGAGTACACACTAGATTTCAAAGACTTAATATAAAAAAAGTTAAATGTCTCATTGTTTTTACATTGATCACATGTTAAAATGACTGTATTTTGATAATATAAGGTTGAATAAAATTTATTATTAAAATCCATTACACCTGTTGTGCCCTTTTTTCCTTTTTAATGTGACAAGAAAAATTTATAATTTATAATATGTGTCTCATATTATATTTCTATTAGATAACACTGCTTTAGAAGCATATATTGTGTAATAAATTATATTTTGTCTCAGAAGGCATTCATTCAGTGTTCTAAAGAGGCAAGCTAATGACTGTCCACCACAACGTCCAACCCCCACACCATAATCAGGGGCACCTTATTCTCCTGACTGTGCAGGGAAGGATCAAGACTTACTAAATTTCAAGTCCCTTGTGATTTATTTTTATCCTCAGAAAAGGTTTCTAGCAAGAAAAGGGCCAAGAAAAAGAAGAGCAGTGCTTGAGATAGATATTGTAGGTCTGGCGGAATCATGTGTTGTTCAGGAACAGCATCTTCCGAGGCTCTAAATGTGTATAAATTTTGGGAGCACCGTCACCTAATTAGGGCTCCAGCCATGGTTTACTTTCTTCCGTGCAAAAAGGAATTGGGCTGCTTAGTACTTTTTAACTCAAAAACAAAGTACAGTATCCCAGCCTTTCACTTCTCGCCTACTTTTAAGCAATGTGAAATTGACAGTACAAGTTTTCATTACTGAAAAAAAAAAACTTTTCTTCTTTTTCTTCAGTTTTTAAAATAAATTGTGTGTATGTACACACAGATTTATATATATGAGGGGAGACTCAAAAACCCCGGATTTATTTATTAAAAATTCTGTATTTATTCTTGCATGTTTAAACTTCAGTCACCTTGCAATACAACCATGGAGTCATTTTTTCCACTGCTCACAACAGTTTTTGAACTCAATATTTTGATGCCTTTTAGTGCTTCTGCTGTTTTTTGTTTCACCTTTTTCACATTGCCAAAACATTTCCCTTTGAGGATTTTCTTCATCAAGGGAAACAAAAAAAAAGTTGCTTGGGGCAAGATCTGGTCAATAGGGAAGGTGGGGCATGAGGGTCATGCTGCTTTGGTAAAAAACTGCTGAATACTCAGTGTGGTGTGGGAGGTGCACTCTCCCAAATCACCCATGATGAAATGGGCAAACACATTGAAAAGTGTCTAAAAAATTCACTGAAGCCCAACCCAGCCTTTCACAACAATGCCAGTTGGTACACTGATACAGATGGGTTCCTAGAACACTTACCTAGCAGGGGAAGCCTATACTACAAGGGACCCACCCTCCAGAAGATAATTCTGGGTTTTTGAGCCTTCCTCATACATCTATAGTGTGAATGATTTAGTGCTATAGGTATTATCTTGCCAGACTAAAAGAATTTTTCAAAAAGATAATTACTGTAGGGAAAATTGAGCTGACCTTGAAATAATAAACATTATATTTTCAGACATTTCAGTAAATGTTAATACTTCAGCATAAAATTCTGAATATCCAATATTTTAAAAAATTTTCTAGAAAAGTAAGACTGGTATAAAAATTTTAAGGACATTAAGCATAATATTTATAAAAATATAACAAATCATAATGGTATATTATTCTATCATGATAGACAACTATATTAAACTTTAACTTTGATACAGTGTTAAATCTAAATTTGCAGAACACCTCATCATATAAGATAACCTCTAAAACTATTACCTATTTTGAAATGAGTTGTAGCTTACAGTTTTCTGAAACAATGTAAGTTAACTACAAGTTCTAATTGAATACATTTCTTTCACAATCAAGCTAGTATGGGAATGTAAATATATATACTTACAATATAGAGAACATATCATGGAAAGCACATAGACAGTTAAGTTATTCCACTGTATTTTAAATTCTTGAATTAATTTATTCTTAGTCTGTTGGGAAAGAGAGAAAAATTGTGTTAGTTAAGTGTGCTGAGTGTACTATATATGTAACTAAATAACCAAAAGAAAGCTAAAAGAAATCACTCATTTTACAACCATAGATATTTGCAGATACATTTTTGTGTCTTTTGTTTACATTAATTTATGATTTATTTTAATTTTAGGAAAATGCTATTGAGTCAATAAAATAAATACTAGTTTTAAAATTGAATGTTGCAGTTGACACTAAGAAATAAGTATATCTTGTTAACTAAATATATTTCCATGGTCTCTAGTTTTTGTGTTTTTTACTTACAAAATAAGTTGAGCCCATAACAAAAAACAAATATAAAATATAAAACAAAAAAATTATGAATCATCTTGATGTTTATAATTATCTGAATGCTTAACAAGACAAAGACCAAATAATTAGATGATTTTTTTCAAAACGTCTTTAATTTTCATGTTGATGTATGTCAGCTGCTATGGTTTAAATGTTTGTGCTCCCAACCTCTCTTTCCCCAAATTCATCTGTTGCATCCTAATGTCCAAGATAATGGTATTGGGAGGTGGTGCCTTTGAGAGGAAAATAATTTAATTTTCCCTCAAATTTAGTACTTCTTTTATTTATACTTCAATTGTATTTAAACACATTTGAAGATAATGAAAACATAGAAATAGATGGGGCATCTGTCTCTTTTCTCAAATGTATGAAACGCAATGATAAATAAGATGTCTATATATTGTATCAACTGTTGAATGTTTTGTGGTGTGTGCAATTGTCATTTAATCATCACACAAATACTGTATGGTGGGTTTTATCACCTCCATTTCACAGGGTTGTGATCATTCAAACATCTAGTCCATATAAGAAGCTAGACATTATTATAGCTGGGAAGCTGGGGTCAATTAAGCCCTAATCCAAGTGTCTCCTCAGAAAATCTTCACTTGCACATGATCTCCTAGACACTGTTGATAAGATAATCCTGCCTAGATGTCTACTTTCAATACTATTTGAGCCCCCAATTTGAAAAAAAAATTGTTTTATGAGGTAGATTAATTTCTCTTTTGAAACTGTATGTATCTTGTGCTTGAAGTTTTTAAATGAATAAGACTACAAACACAGTTTTTGCATATAACATATATAAAGTGTTGGTTGAATATTTTCACATTAAAGGTTAATATGTTTTTTAAAGATTTTATTTATTTGTAGAGAGATGGGAGGGAGGGAGAAAGAGAGGGAAACATTGACTGGTTGCCTCTTGCACACCCCCAACCCACGACCTGGCCCACAACCCAGGCGTGTGCTCTGACCTGGAATCGAACCAATGATCTTTTGGTTCATAGACTGATGTTTAATCCACTGAGTCACAGCAGCAAGGGCTAAAGATTAAAATAGTTAATGTTATTAAAAATAGAAGAGGGGCATTCACACCTATCTCAGCTGGTTACAGACTATTACTATATTTGAGCACCTGTTAATTTTTGACAATAACACTCTCAAAGCATCCAATGCTATTCTTGCTCTGCTTTTACCCTACAACATCTGATTTGACATTTTAAAAATACTTTTTGCTGGAAAGTCAGAAAATCAAACGTTTTGAATCCTATCTAAGATGAGAAAAAATAATTAGGGCCAGTAAGTGGCCTGAGTCCTGTTATCTATTTGGCAACTCAGATTTTTGCATGTGTTTTATTTTCTGACTTTCCAGCAAAAAAAAAAAAAAAAGAAAAGAAAAAATTGAAAGTGTCAAACCAGAAGTTGTATAGTAAAAACAGAGCAAGAATAGCATTTGATTTCCTATATACTTGTCTTTCCTCCTAGAGCAGTCAAAACATCTGCCTGACATAGGGCAGAGATGGGCACAAGACACTCAGTTTCTGTCATCGTGTTGATAGATGGTTTAAAGTGAGTCAGTCTTGAGAAAAGGGAATTGCTAAATTCCTTTATTCCTGTCTTACCTATAAAGTCTAGACTTGGTGGATTAGCCTATTATTTGGATGTTTTGCCAAGATCTTGAGGCTTAGTGATGTAAGCATAAAACACTAAGATAATTCACTAACTGATTTACTTTTAATCTTGATGTTATTCAACAAACACAAATGACTAAGTTTTCATGGAATTTTATATAATGGAGTTTCAAATCATGCAGAAAGCAATAGGAAGAGAACCTTCTTCATGTATTTTTTTGAGATATTACAGAAAAAGTGGAGGGAAAGAAGACCACATTGGAAGAGGGAAGGAAGTGGCCACCACAACTCTCATCTTTTCCTCTCAGCTTCTTGAGATCAAGCATCTGGTGGGAGTAGCTTTAGAAATTCATAGTTAAGGCAATTCTCAGGGTATGTGTATGATTTTGCAGAGGGATTACTGAGCCGAGTGATCTCAGGCTAACACATGGTGACTCAGTAGTGTCACAAGCTTCCCATGGTTAAATTAAACCCAGTTTGCAATCACAAATCTACCCTGGTTATTGTGTGACATGGATAATGGGCTGAGAAAAACTGGGCCTACTGGAAGCCACATGGCTCAGCTACAGAGGTTTGTGAGGTTTTTCAGCTTTAACTAGGTATCAGAAGAGGGAGGCAGCAATGTGTGTAACAGTGGGGACTCTGAGGGACCTGAACGCCAAAATCCAGGGCAGACTGAAGCAGCTGGGCCATTAGGCAGAGACAGAGTGGAGAAAGAACTGTGAGAGATGTCAGCAGCAGAGCAGCCCACAACAGGACTGGACAATCTCCTTGAGCAGAGGCAGGCAGGGAAGGTGGGCTTCATGAAGGAATTCATGTTTGATCTGGAGATAAGGACTCAGCCTTTGATCAAGCATTGCAAGGAAAAGGGACACTAGGTACGAAGCTCAGGACAGGAACAAGCATGGCATGTTAAAGGAGGGAAAGTAATCAGATAACATAGTGACCCAGGGCAGTGGTGGTGGGCTGGAGAGTGAGGTAGACAGGCAGACAGTGGCCAGGGCATCTTGGGCTTCATTGGCCATTGTAAGGAGGTCAGACTTGATTCATTATACAATGGGGATAAGAGTGGTTTGACTGGGTAACTGATCAAAATTTCAAAGGATCACTTCAAATATTCTGTGGATAGTAGAGAGAGGCAAACCTGGAAGTGGTGGCCAGTCTAAAGACTATTGCAGTAGCAGGGTTGGGAGATGATGATGAGTGTAAGTTTGGTGGCCATGACAATGGAGAAAAATGTTTGTCATAGATTTGAATAAAGTATAAAATCCCACTCATTAGTTTTACAGACAAATGTATTTTTGATCCATCATGTAGGATATGTTATCTCTTTTGCTTTAAAAAAGAGTCCATTTAAAAATATATAAATTACATAGTTATTTATATAGAATACTTCAGTTAATCTGAGTAAAATTCACCAAAGGGAAAAATATGCTGACATACTTATATTTTATAATTTTTTAAAAATTATTGTTGATGAAAGATAGTATAAATGATTGTAAAAACACTACATGATATTTATAAATAAAAGAATAGGGAAATAGAAAAATGGAGCATTACTTATCAACAAGAAAATTGTACTCTAAATGATATTAGAAATATCTCAGATATATTAAAAATTGGATTCCAATAATAAGAGTAAGTCCCTTAATTCAGTTCACCAGATGTGATTAAAGGACATTGAATTTTGAACAAATAAGACAATTACTTTATGCAGTTTATAGTTATAAATGAGATTTGCTGCCAGAAGAGGTCAACAAGCCAATTCCTGTGGCTGTACTTTAAACAGAATTTTATGACTTCGGAATTACTACACTTGGCCCTTAAGCCTTCTTTAATTCAAAATACATTTTCCTAAATGAGTTCTATATAACAGTTGCTTGGTGGTATAGCTAAAAGGGTGACTAAAATACTCTTCTACCCTTGAAGGGTTCAGAGGCCAGAAGAGGAAGAGAAGAAAGAGGAATGAAGAAATTTGCACAAATTTGTGCCAGGGGCACAAATATAGCAGCAATCAATTTACATGGCTGAAGCTTGACAGAAAATAGGTTGTGTAAAGAGAATGTTGAATTATAACTAGGCAATGCAGTATGAGCAAAGATAAGGGGGACAGAGATAAAACAGTTTGAGATGAAATGCTAACCTAGCTTTAGTGGAGCAGAGACAGGCAGTGTGATGCACACAGCCTGTGCAGGAAGCAGCGCAGGTAAGGGGCTGGGCATCTGACCACCCTTTGGTAATGCTGAAACTTTGAACATCATTAACACTAATAATAATACCACCTAATAATAAAAACTGTTCACTAAATCCCAGCCACAATTTTAAGAGTTTCACATACATGTTCTCATTCAATCCTAGCAACAAGACTCTAAGATATTATTTTAGAGATGAGCATGAACTAAGGACTGACAGCTTAAGCAATTTGTCCTAAGTCACCCAGCTTGTAAATGGTGTAACTAATGTGGAACCCAGATAGACTGATTCCAAAGCTTCATTCTTGATCCCACAAGTCTGCCTCATGTGATTAACACAGGATGATTTAGATGTAAGGGACTCCTTTTCAATATTTTTTTTTTCTCAGTAAAAATGGTTGATTTGCACTTTGTATTAGGCAAAAATGGAAATAAGAATCCTGAACCTAAAAACACAAAACCTAGTGAGGAAGAAAGGGGAAAGGAAGAGAAATTAATGAATGTTTCTTAAGCATTTTACTGTGGGACAAATTCTTGTCTAGATGGTTTAATAGTCATCTTCCTTGGTCCATATCTCTGCAGAAGCTGTAATACAAAAGAGGCTATGGGAGAAGTGTGTGATTTGTGCTTGTTTCTCTGGCCCCTTGGTTATTTTCATCATCTGAATAGGGCTTTATTCTTCCCTTCCCTCTTATGCAGCTGGCTTAGATGATCTCTCCTGTTCCTTATTCATCATGGGTATATGAGACAAATATTTGAGAATTAACTCAGAGAACAGTGTTAGAGCCAACAAAGTGAACTATTCTTGATGCAGACTTTTCTACTTGCTGAGTTGATGTAGGAGATAGGGGATTAGTAGCTGTTAGGACCATTGACAAAATTAGTATCTTGTGGACTTTAAATATACTTATGCTTGGTATACAGGTTATTGTTATCCATAGCAATATTTTTCAGCACATTCATTTTGAGGGAGGGAGGATTGCTTTGTTCTCTTAAAACCTGCAGAACCCTTCAGGGAAATTATTGAGCTTCTCCTTACTGGAGCTTGAAGCAATACCAAAAAGCTCACTGTGCATTCTTCCCAGAGCATCGGTTTTACTCAAAGATTTGGGAAAAAGAAACTTATACTAAAATTAAGATATATCATAAATAAAATGTAGACTGTACATACATTTTTAAAGATTTATTTACTTAATCATACATTTATTGACTCCCTACTATGAAAGGCACTGTTCTGGTTATTGGCATTCAAGCAGTTAATTCTCACATATTTAAGGTTATCTTGTGCTGGTTACTGACAAAAGAACATAGTGTGTTTTAACATGTGTACGGGGAATCTGTTTTTCATTTTTACTGAGAATTGACACACCTCACTGTACAAGTTTAGTACATACATCAATACAGTTTGATTTACATATAATGAAATGAATACTATAATAGGTTTAGCTAACATCCATATAGGTACATTAAGAAGAAAAGTAAGGAAAAAAAGAAAAAAAAATGCGTCCCTACGATAAAGACTTAGCATTTACTCTCTTAAAAATATTCATATATATCATAGAGCAACGTTAGCTATAGTCATCATGTTGTATATTACATCCCTAGGACTTATTTATCTTATAACTGTAAGTTTATATTGTACCTTTTGACCACCTTCCTCCAATTCCACCCCTCCCCCCACCACAGTCTACCTTTGGTAATCATATGTCTGATTACTTTTTCTATGAGGTTTTTTTAGACTCCACATTAAAGTGAAATCACATACCTTTTGTCTTTCTCAGTCTATTTCCTTAGCCATGAAATAAGAGGAAATCCTACCATTTGTGATAACATGGATTTCCTCATATTTTATGGCTGAGGAATAATCCGTTGTTTATGTATACCGCTTCTTTATCCATTCATCCATCAATGCACAGTTGGTTTCTATGTCTTACCTATTATAAATAATGCTGCTATGAACATGGTGGGGTGTGGATATCTCAATTTCTTCATTTATTAAAAAATGTTTTTTTTTTAAAAAAGGGGAAAATAACTTTTTTTTAATTGTATTTTTTCCATTATCATTTAGTCCCCTTGTATCCTCCTCACATTGGCAATCACCACACTGTTGACCATGTCTATGAATCCTTTTTCATTTTTGCTCATTCTACACCCTAACCTCCCTCTACGACTGGCTGTTGGCCTGCTCTGTATGTATTTGTCTCTATTTCCTTGTTAGTTCAGTGTGTTCATAAGATTCCACGCATGAGTGAAATCATATGGTATTTGTCTTTTTTCAGAAAATTTGTTGTTAATGTATAGATAAGGCTACTGTTTTGTGCATGTTAATTTTGCATCCTGCAACCTCACTGAATTCATTGATTAGATCTAACCGTTTTTTTGGTTGTGGCTTTAGGATTTTCTTTACATAAAATCATGTCATCTGCAAATAGAGATCAGTTACTTCTTTTTTTCTAACTCTGGTACCTTTTATCTCTTTTTCTTGCCCAATTGCTCTAGGTAAAACTTTTAGTAATATGTTGAATAGCAGCAGTAAAAATGGGCAATCTTGTCTTGTTCCCGATCTTAGAGAAAAAGCTTACAACCAATCAACATTTAGTAAATGTTAACTCTGGGTACATTGGATGTGACTTTTATTATTTATTTTGTATGGTCAATTTTTAAATAGCTTTTGCCATGATGAAAGTTGAATTTTATCAAAATTTTTTTCTGCATCTGTTGAGACAATTACATAATTATTTTCTTTCGTGTTGTTAATGTGGTGTATCATATTGATTTATTTGCATATGTTAAACCATCTTTGCATCCCAGGGATAAATGCAACTTGATCATGGTGAATGATCCTTTTAATGTGCTGCTGAATTCAGTTTACCAGTATTATATTGAGAATTTTTACATTTATATCAATCAGGGTTGTTAGCCTGTAGTTCTTTCCTGTGGTGTCTTTTTCTGGTTTTGGTAGCAGGAAAATGGTGGCATCATAAAATGAGTTTAGGAGTATTTCCTTCTCTGTGAGTTTTCTCTCTTTCTTACTTTCTTTCTTTCTTTCTTTTTTTTTTTTTTTTTTTGAAGAGTCTGAGAATGACAGGCTTTAATTTTCCTTTGAACGTTGAGTAAAATTCATCAGTAAAGCTATCTGGTCCTCGGCTTTTCTTAATTGGGAGAATTTTAGATTACTGATTCAATCACCTTACTAGTAATTGGTTTATTTGAATTTGCTACTTCTATGAGCAATATTTTTATAGAATTTCATTTATGAATATTTTGCCTTCAGAAACTGGAGAAAATATATCATGATTGTTTGGGTTTAAGCATGGGATTAGTAAATTGTGCTCTAAAGAGCCAGATGGTAAATATTTAAGCATCACTGTCCAAGAGGTTATGTTAAAGGTGTTCTTTAGATACTCATCTATTATGCAGTTTCTGTCACAACTCCTCGACTCTGCTGTTGTGTGTGAAAGCAGGCATAAACAAACGCTATGGCTGTGTTTCAGTAAGCACTTGCTTACAAAAACCTAGCAGCAGGTCAGATTTAGCACAGGCACCACAGTTTGCCGCTTTCTGAGTTAGACTGAATGAGTCTTTAAAAAAAAATCTATTGAAATATGAGTTTAAAAATTGTTTGCTCTTTTTTTTCTGTCTTTAAATTGAATCAATAAAGTTTAAGGACTTCACCCCCTCATTTCTCTAGTGTTGAGGGGGTGTTGGTGCAATTAATTCAGCGAACAATAGGTCCTGACTTGTGAGAGACAAGCCATTCAGCAGCCCAGGGGCTTCTGATAGACAGGATAAGCATTGAGCCGAGGTCCAGTGGCTTTTCCCAAGAAGTAAGTGCACTTCTTGCTTGTTCAGATGTTATTTTGATTGCTAATCCTAGTTGTTAAAACCTACCCTGAATGTATAATCTAAAAATGAGAGATAGAAAGTATATTTATATCGATCCTTGGTCTTACTCATCCAAAGTGAGATATTTGACTGCGACCAAAGATGGAAGATGGGCCAGGGACAAATAGTTGATGACACTATTGCTTTTAAATTTTTGTCTATGACAATATCAACTAAAAAGTAGGACACTTGTCTTTATAAACAGATTCATGAACAAGAGGTGCTGATAAATAAGTATGTGGGGTGGGGTCCAGAATTTCCATATATTACAAGCTTTCTCTGCAGGCGTTTGGGGAGAATGCTGTAAAATACCACAACTAGGTAAGTTCTAGAATGTTCAGAACAGTTGAATAAAAGCAACTATGGAAACACATATGACTATTTAAGTAACTATTAAAATATTTTTGAATGTAACATAATTGCATAAAAATAAATGTTTCACTATAAACTTTAATTATAAAACTTAAGCTAAAGCTTTATAATTCAGACCAAAAATCTCTGGGAAAGTCAATAATCAAAATAATAAAATTCAGCATATTTTTTTATAATCAATGAAGAAGAAAAGTTAATCAAAATATAAACAGATATTTTATATCATAACAACTTAATTTAAAATCATGTATTTCTTCTTTTGTAAAGTTGCATTTAAACTAATGAAAGATTTTTAAAAATCAGAACTTCTTATTAAATGCTAATTCTGAAATAAATAATGTTCTGGGAAAGAAAATGAATCTAATCCAATTTTAGCTGCAAATGCTGCATTAAATACAATGGTTTGAGCTGTGTATTGACAGCATGTGATTTAATATAAACCAAATTATTAAAAAAGTGAAATACATTATATAATTCAGAATGTAGGGTGATTTTATAACAAAGCTGTACTCTGACCCATTGCACTCAAGGAAAAGCATATTGTTTTAAAATGCATTCATCTCCCTTTGAATCATTTTTAAACTTGAAATTCAGGATTTTAATGGCTTAAATAAAGGCAGCACATTCTTCTGTCCTTACCCAATCTAGAGGTGAGTGCTCCAGAATAATGACTAGAGATTGACTCCATTAAGCAAGCAAAAAAGAACCCAGATTACCTCCTTTTAACAGTGCAAAACTCTGAATTTGTTCCTATTCATCTCATTCACACTCAGGAAGTATTTTTGGAAGAAAAGAAATCCATGCCTAGGGAAACCATTTACAGTGTAGTTTTCTATTGCCAACATTTTGCATGAATGCCCCTCATGTTCTTCATATGATATCCTTCATATATAGACCATGTTTGAGAAACACACAAATAAATCCACATTAACACGGGAAAATTAAAGTGAGATATAAAGCCATTATTCATATAATCTGATCTAAAGAAAATATTTAAGTATTTACCATAAAGTGAAAGTACTACTAAAGGAAATATAAATAAGATAAACAACATAAGTTTCTTCATTTTGCAGCTGGTTCACTTCGGTGTGTGGATAGGACTGTGGACTCACAGCCTTTGGTTTGCTAAAAGTGAGGAGCTGGGAGGTCTGGACAGAAAGCAGGGACCAGGAACCCTCTGATCCCAACCATTCTGTTAGGATTGAAACATTTGTGTTACAAAGTCCTTTAAAAATGTCAATGAATCCTAGAACCATTCTGATTTTTATATATATTAACTTAATCAGATAGGTCTGGTAGTCCTAAATACTTAGGTGAGATTAACACTCCAACTCCCCGCCTCATTTTGGTGGATTGAATTGTGTTCCCAAAAGATTTGCTGAAATTTTAACTTTCCAGTGTCAGTATATAGAGGTAGCCAGGATGCAAACCTGATCAGACAAAAGGGTATGTTAATCAGCCTGGTCAGAACACAACATGATGCAAACGATCTTCTGAATATGCTAAGAGGACAAACTCACCCTTGATGAAATGTGCGGTTGGCAAGTTTAAAAAGTGCGCCTACAGAAGTCCAGGTGGGACTCCTACGGGCCCACATGGAGGACCAAGAGTCCCCATTCCATTGCTCCCCATTCCCCTTGCTCCTATGGGCTCTCAAATCGATCCAGGAGTTGCCCCTCACCTGCAACCCCTTCCCCTCTTTCCCTCAATAAACCCGTTGCCTGTTCCCATCGTGGTCTCCGAGTGATTTCTCAGAGCAAGTGATTTCCCAGTATCTATGAAACAACCTTATTTGGAAATAAAATTTTTGCAGATACAATGAAGTGAAGATGAGATCACACTGGATTATGATAGGTTCTAAACCCAGTGACTGGCCTTTTTGTAGGGAGCTAAATATTTGGAGACACGGAGACACACAGGAAGAATGCCATGTGAAGCCAGAGACAGAGATTGGAATCATGCTGGTACAAACCAAGAAACATTGAGGATTGCTGACAACTCAAATTATTCCTTCAAAAAAAAAAAAACAAAACAAAACAAAAACTAACCTACAGAATTTTTGAGGGAATAAATTTATGATGTTTTAAGCTGCCTCATTTGTAGTAATTTGTCATAATAGCCCTACAAAATTAATAGAACCTTCAAAGGTTTAATTTGTATTTGGGTCAGGAGGGTAGATGAGGTAATGGTAGGATTCTGTAGTGAGAGGTTTGTGAATAACAAGAAGGCATGAGAATTCTGTTCACATGGGAGATAGAAATTGAAGGAAGTACCTAAAAAATTTAATTTATATATTGTTCCTAACTAAACATTCATGATAATATTTCTTAAATGTTTACCAGGCTCCTCCCCTGGGCCCCATTCAGGTGTTTAAGTCATTCTTTGTTCACTACCTCAGCTAATGTCTCAGGGTTGAGAGCAGGCAGCCTATGTGTCTCTTCCTGGATGTTATTTTCCAAATCCCAGGGCCTTAGTGGAGCAAGAGGGAATCTAGAGCCTGCCTTCTACTCTCTGAGTCTTGTTCATTTTGTTCTAGTCACTTTGGATTTTTGTCAGTTTCTTTTTTTTTTTTTTTTCAGATTTAATGTGTTTTATTGATTAAATTATTACATTTGTGCCAATTTCCCTTCCCTCTGCTCCCCTCCACCCGGTGGCCCCCCTCCCTCCAGTTGTCCCCCCCTTTTAGATTATGTCCATTAGTTGTGCATACAGTTCCTCCCAACCTCTCTCCGTCTATTCCATTCCCTCCTACCTTGATCCCCAATTCCTATATCATCTCCCTCCCTTTCCCCATTCCCCCTCCCTGTTGACCTCCCCCCAATATGCTTCCCGTACCCACAGTTCCTCTTCCACTCTCGTTGCCTATTTAGTTTGCCTTTGTTTCATCTCCCTAGCTTCTGTTTTTTTTTTTAAACCAGTCCCTTTAACATCTCATATAACAGTGGTTTGGATCTAATGAACTCTTTCAGTTTTATTTTGTCCTGGAAACACTTTCTCTGTCCTTCTATTCTGAATGACAATTTCGCTGGATAGAGTATTCGTGGTTGTAGGTTTTGGATTTTCATTACTTTGAATATTTCTTGCCAGTCTCTTCTTGCCTGTAGGGTTTCCCTTGAGAAGTCAGCTGATAGTCTAATTGGGACCCCTTTGTACATAATTCTTTTCTTCTCTCTTGCTGCTTTTAAGATTCTCTCTTTATCTTTAATTTTTGACATTTTGATTATAATGTGTCTTGGAGTGGTTCTCCCTGGGTCCAGTCTCTTGGGAACTCTCCTTGCTTCCTGGACCTGCAGGTCTATTCCCTTCCCCAAGTCTGGGAAGTTCTCCTTTATTATATTTTCACTCAATTTTTCAAGTTCTAGTTCATCTTCCTCATTCTCTGGCAAACCAATGATTCTTATGTTGGGCCTTTTATAGCTGTCCCAGAGGTTTCTGATCCTTTCATTGTTGCTTCCCATTTCCTCTCGCTGCATTGGTTGACTGCTTGTTCCTTCTCCATATTCCAGTTTGTTGAAATGAACTCTGGATTTTATTTCCTTTCCTTCTGTCTCGTATGCGATTTTGTTCCTTTCGTTATGAAAGTTTTTCGCTTCTTTCTCATCTTTTTCCAGATCTTTTGTGAATTCTGTAAGCCACCTGATAACAATGGCCCAGAACTGAGCCTCTGACAGGTTTCTTATCTGTTCATCTGTCAGGTTCTCTATCTGCTGCCTGGTGAGTTGTGTCACCGGGATCTCTATAGTTGTCTGCCTCATTTTGACAGATGCGTTTTGTTTTCTTTGGCCGGCTGTCGGGGGCAGTGCCTGTGTACGCGTCACAAATTAGCGACCGGCGCCTGCCTGTCCGCGACCTATTTCGCAGCTCTGTGGTGCTTTCTTTGGGGGCGGGGGTCCAAGATGGATTCACACAGTTATTCAGCTAGGAGACCGGGATCCGTCCTCCCGCCCCCCTGGGCCTCACTGTTCAAGGCGATGCGGCGGCAGCTCTCCCCAGCTCCGGAGTCGCGCACCGCCACGGGCTTGGCCGCCGGGACTCCTCGCAGGGGTCGCACCGCCAGGGGCTTGCGCAGCCCGGATTCCTCGCCGCCAGCCGCTCTGGGTGCGACCGCAAACAGCACTGCCCACTTTAACTCTTACCTGCCCAAATGGCACCGCTGGTTTATAACTTCATATGTTGGACTTCCGTGTAGTTTTATTTTCTGGAATTTCTAGTTATCCTTTGTTTTGAAGTAGTTGTATTCCTCTATAGTTGTAGAGGGAGACCTAGCGTGTCCGTCTAAGCCTCCATCTTGGCCGGAAGTCCGGATTTTTGTCAGTTTCTCAAAGTGCTTTTCCATCTCAGATAAGGTGGGGGTAAAGTTGGTTTACAGTTGTGAGTCTGCAAAACACAGTTTATCCTTGTCCTATGATTTATTAATTATTGCATTATTTTTCATATGAACATCTGTAAACCTCTGTTTGTTCACCCAGTATGTAATGTATGTTGGCATGTCCCCTATTCTAGTGTACGTGGTTGTGTGGGAGGAATATATGCTTAAATCATTCTCTCTGGTGTAATGTGAAGACATTTTCCCTTCAAATTCGGTGTCCTGAGGTAATACACACTCATTTATGTGTTATTTGATGTAGTATCAAACCCAACTACAGCTATGTAAGATTTAATGGTCCTGGACTTCAAAATCAGAGTTATATGTAATTATAAGCCAGGTTATAAATTTAAGCCTGATAACATACAAATCTAAGTAAAAGATGGCTATTATAACTAAGTGTTTCTGGAAAGCAGACTTATGGCCTATTTGGTATAGCTTTGAAAGGAAAAAACATTATAAATCTTCCAGGCTTATTAGCATCACCAAAACTTTTTTATACTAGAACTCAGGAGTCATAAGATCTGTTTTAATTCTGGCTCTACCACTGAGTAACTGTAGGGAAATTTCTTAATTCCTGTGTCCCTTAATTTACTCATTTGTATATATTCTTCTGAAGAACTATTATACACATTAAGATAAGATGGGTAGAGTTCCTGGTACAACTGAATAGGTCCAATTCATGGAAATCAATGTTGTTATTAGCTCCCGCCTTGCATTGTTGCTCTGTTGGCAAAGCCCCTTCCCTCCACATGAAAAGCTCTCTGAAGGCAGACTTGGTTTCTTATGTATCATATACTTAACAGCACGTGTTCCATGCCTACCATACATGATGCTCAATAAAGATAAGTAGTTATTAAGTTGAAAAAATGAAAATGCTGAAAGGAATTGTTGTTACTACTTTTATTCATTTCCCATTTTAGAGCTGCTAAGATATTTAAAAAATTCTCTTTTTGTGGCTCCTTATGTATTTACTTTCTTTTAATCATTTTTGCTCTTACCCCAGGAAGAGTCATGATTATCTGTTCATATAATATAGACATAAAGAAAGACATATTTCAATCCAGGTTTTTGTTACAGAGATCTTTTCTGTGATATATCTTAATTCATAATACAAATTATTTTATTGGCTCTTCTATGCAATTTCTTTATATATATAAAGCCAAGATTAGCATACCCTTTCCATTTGTCTGGAAAACACTCCATTCACTCCCCATGGTACTAGATGGTGTTGTCAGACATTGCATCCATCTCCCCTCATCTAAACAGAGACATCCAAACCTCATCCAACTGCATTAGTCACATGGGAGAGATAAATGATAGTACAGAATAATCCATAAAAGAAAAACATTTTCAAGTGATTGAAATAAAAATAAACAAAACTTACAAAACAAAGTGACTTTGCTGATTCATTCATCAAATTAGATATCCAGTAAGCACACTTAATGTGCAAGAACTGTACTAGGTGCTTGGTTAGCAAACACACACGGTCTCTAATTTCATTAATTATACAATTTCATAAATAATTATAAATGACAAATGGTATAGAGCCCCAGAGAGAAGGAATAGTATGGAATGTTATAGGAGTAAAATGAGGAATCGAATCTGTGTCTACTGAGTAACAGAGGAATGAGATGAGAGTTAAAAGATAAATAAAAATTAGGGAGGAGGAGGAGGAGGAGTAAAGATAGGATATCCCAGAAAGAGAAAAGGACATGGGCAAAGGCCCCAGAGTGAGCTGTAACCTGGCACATTCAAGTGTCTGAGAGAAGCCAGGCATGGCTGGAGCATACAAAGCTAGGAAAAATAACGGCACAAACGTTTGGAGGGAAAAATAGAAGTCTACTATTGTAACGTTTGCATACTATATGTAAGTGGTATAACGTTACTTGAAGATAGACTGAGACAAGTGAAAAGGTATGTACTATAAATCTAAAGCAACTAAAAATTTAGTTTAAAGGCCAAGATAAAATAGATGACAAAAAAATTCAAATAATTCTGGAAAGGAAACTTTCAACTTTACTTTCTGAATCTATGAGCATAGATGGCACTTTTCTCCAACTAAGACTGAGAGCTAGGTTTTCAAAAACTGGTATTATAGGAAGAAATAAAGCTAAGCATTGAACTTCATCCACATGAATAATTGTTTGGCTCCTTTCTGATTCCCATGTGTTAAAATGGCATTTGTCTCTCTGCCAGTAATATTGGAGGCACAGAAACTAACCAGAAATTGGCAGGCTGCACAGTCCTAAATTTCAGGGAACCTATACTCTATGACAGGTGACTCCTGATACTGCCACATGTCTTTTCATGCCTGAGTGCAGATAGTTTCTTTTAGTGTGAAGGCTAAAAAGAGGCCAAGAAAAGGACAATATTAATTATTTGAAAAAATACAAGGGTGCTTGGTAGATAAATATTTCTTAGTTGAAACAAGGTAAAAACTTTGTGGTCAAAACTGGGCTTTGCATTTAGAGAAAAAGTTGAGACCCTAGTGTATGCTAATTATAAATTAAAGTCCAGGTGGATTATAGTCCTAATTATGAAAGGCCAAACAACATAGTCAATGGAAAAAAAACTAGGCGATCATTTTGTGCCCTTAAGATGGTGAAATATTTCATAAACAAATTACATATAGAACAACTGATATTGTAGATTTTTTCCTGAAAAAGGTAAAGGGTTAATTGACTCATTATACCAAACGAAGGATTTCCACTCAAAGACAAAGTTAATAGATAGGTGACAGATGGAAGGCAAATAATATTTAAGTCTAAATATGACACCCAATGCATATTTAAAGTAGAAAAAAAATTAAAAGCTTTGAATTTGAAATTAAAAGATAGAAAAGACTAACAAACATGTGCATAGAGATGCAAAGGAAAGCAACATTGCACATATCAAATTGCAAAATTAGAAATATGAGGAGACAGGTGCCTTGTCATCGGGAGACTAGGCTAGTAGTACATTGTGTATGCCTGCAGCCTGTGATTCAGAGGAATATATTCCTTGGTCTGCCCAGTTTCTGGTTATGCTGTTACTCCAGTACAATTGTTAATAATGCTCTCTTCCACTCCCAGAATTATTTCAGTGTGGCTGATAAGTTAAATGATTGCCCTATTGATAACCCAGCAATTCTGCACCTTAGTTTCTCACACAGATCTTTAGAGGATATGTATGAATATGTATATCACAGTGCTGTAGGTGGTAGCTAGAAACTGGAGATTACCTGGGTGTCCATCTCTAGGGAACTAAGTAACATAAAAAAATTGCAAGACATGGAAGCCTATCAGATTAGTTTTCTGAATAGGCAAAATTGCTTACACTTAATAATTAGGCAAATAGGTGTTTTGGTTTAGCTTCATTTCAGTTATTTATTCTTTCACTAAATTACCTTAGACATAGAAACATGGCACCTTAAAATTTAATTTTATTGATTTCCTCACTGCTCTTATGTAAACTCTACTAAAATGAGTCTTAGATTCTAGATAACTATTAAATACATTATCCATAGCTACACTTACAAATTTTCTTACAAATTATCATTTTTCAAAAACTGCAATGTCATTCTTTCTGGCTATTGTTTTAGAAGCACAATTAAGCTTTATTTGAGAGGATTACTGAGAAAGATCACAGCAAACATTATAATAAACAAAATGTTAAATATTTATTCATGACTACTTTATGCACCATTGTTCTTTTAAATACAATTCTGAAAATAATTTAAGGACATGAATGCATGCAAATTTGTTTCTTTTGATTTTCAGTAGCTTGTGTTTACTGTACATCTTAATATTGACAGATAAATTGTTGTACAGGTGAGTGCTTTCTCTTTGATGGGGATCATTATTGTTTCTCCATTTTTAAATTAACTGAACCCTTTTTTTTTTTGCCACAACAATCTTTCATTTTCTCAGAGTTCACTAAATGTAGCAATACGTTTTCCTAAATTACTCAAGTTTATCATTGTCATCCTCTTTATGTTAAAGGACTTCTAAGGTAACTTCTTATTGTAGGATAATTCTTAGCCCTTTCACACACATTATGGACTAAAATTCCAGGTATGCTTATTTTTCTTTCTCAGGTCATATTTTTACACCGGAAATAGATTCTAGAACGATGGGATCTACCATCTTAAATGCCCTTCGTAACATTTGTCTATATGTGGAAAGGGAAACTGATGGCACCAATACCTGTAAAACTAATAAAAAATATACCATTAAAAATGGCGGATTGGTTGCATTTTCTCTATACTTGCAATAAACTCACCAAAATAACTGTGAAGGAACAAAGAAGTTTTAAAAATCCAAAGAGAAAAGGAAACATGAATATCAGCAGCGATTAAGGAGGAACAATATCAGGAGGACCAAAAGTGAAACGGAAAAGTAGTAACTGAATTAGCTTCATGAAAGAAGCTTCCATCCAAATGCCTAGACAGAGGGAGTACAATAAGAAATTGATTGATATAGCCATGGCATTCTGGAAGGCTCAGTGTTAGAAGACACTGGGTATTGTTTGAAGTTATTTAAAATGGAGGGTTGGTTGACAGAATGCATGAGGATATGGTGTTTTCTAGTCTTCTTCCCCATCTTAAAAATCAAGGTGTCTACCTACATGATAAAAAACCAAGTGTCTATTTTCAGGAGAAATTAAACCACAGTGGCCTTTAACATAGGGAGACAGAAAAGAGTGAAGAAACGAGGTGAAGATCATGGATAAATACAGGATGTTGTGAGAATCTAAAAACATAGTGGTTGGACCCTTTGATCCCAGACCTTCAGCCACAGGGATATACCTCCTGGGGAAGAAATCAAGGAGTCTTGAAAAACTGTGTGGGTGAGAATGGAGAGTAGTAGTATAAATATTGATAAATATTTATCGAATAGTATAAATTTTCCCAATGAAAAGATCAACTTACTGTAAACTAATCAAACAAATTCTCTTCATACGCTAAGAGCTTCAGTATTCTTTCTTTGGTCTTAATCTTCAAATATGAATGCATAACTAAGGATCCTGGGAATTTTGGTTAGCCTCTATATAAAAAAGAGATATAAGTAAGCACATTAGAGAAAGGATCATGAGAGAAAAATTACAGTGAATATCTCAGTTATCAAAGTTATCAAAGAAAATGTATCTGGGAGACAAAAGCAGAATGCAATGAAGCTAGAGCAGCCAAAGAACAAATATTACCAAAATTAAATTTCTAATAGAAATTTTGGAAAATAAACTTGCAGGAATCTTCCAGAATAAAATGTCAATGATAAAAGGGGAAAAAGTTGGAGTTGAAAAAAATAAGATGTTTAGGATCAATTTCAAAGGTCCAGTATCTGATTCATAAGCATGGTCAAAACAACACACACAAAAAATAACTTAAAAATGGTTTTTAACACAACAAATAAATGACAAAGGACATGACTGAAACTGTTTATTGAATAACTGAGATAATAATTATTTCAAGAAATTCACACCAATATGCATCATCTTGAAACTTCAGAACTCCAGGGATAAAAAGTAAATAATTAAGGCCACAAAGGGAGTGTAAAGGCAGAACACATAAAAAGGAACAGAAAAAGTAACAGTTTTTAAATTCAAAGAAGGAAACACTGGATTTCAAGAAACACTAACATCTCAGGGATAATGATTATCAACAGGGAATTCTACAACTAATCAGATTATTAGTTGAGTGTGAGGGGGAAAAGAAAGGAAGAGTGTTCCAGGGACAAAAGATGCCAGGGTGGGAGGGGGAGCTGATAGATTATATCATAATTTTTAATTAAAAAAAATTATTTTACAAGGTTTTGATAAGTTTGATAAACTGGAAAAGTAAGGAATAGATACAGGGAAACCATGCATATCGGTAAAAAATTAACTCTGAGAATAATAAAAAGCTTATAAGAAATTATAGTGAATAATTTAGATCATGAATAACTATCTATACCATCATAATAATATAGAAACTACTAATTAAAGTTTGTAATATTAGTAGTTTGGGAGGTTGGATAAAAAGGACTTGTGTGTACATGTGTGTATGTGTGTGTGTTTGGGGGTTGTAAGGATCCTGGGTCTCATTTACCACAACTCAAAGTGAAAAATTAACATAAATATTGGTTAATTCATAGAAACACAAAATTGTATGAACTGTGTCTAGTATTGTATATTTGGGAATACTGTGTTTCTGGGGTAGCAATCTCTGGGAAGAAAAAACCTAGGGAAGGAACTTCAGTCACTCTTGTCTTTTTAAAAGATTTTATTTATTTATTTTTTAGAGAGAGAGAGAAAGTGAGGGAGAAATAAAGGGAGAGAAATACCAATGTGAGAGAGAAACAGATTGATTGCCTCTTACATACCCCCAACCAGGAGCCTGACCTGCAACCCAGGGATGTGTTCTGAATGGGAATAGAACCAGTGGTCTTTCGCTTCAGAGGTGGGTGCTCAATCCACTGAGCCACACCAGCCAGGGATGCAGCTATTCTTTACTAGACTTTTTGTACTATTTAGTTGTTTTAAGTTATGTTAGCATACATTTGGATCAAAAATTTACAAATTAACAAAATAAAAAATGGAGCGAGTCAACATAATAATAATGTTTCCTTATTATGGTTTATTTGTTTATAGAAATATAAACCTGACTAAATATTCCAATTTGTGAAGCAAGGTAAATAATATTTGCTGCAGAGCACTTCATGTGGTAAATTTGAAGACAAAATAACTATTATTTAGAAACACTTCTCCTGACTTAGGGGAAATAATACTACAAACACAACGTTTTAGCATGCCTTTTCTAAATGTTCATTTTATTGGGAGTTAAGCATGTATGTATATATTTTTCCATCCCCAACCCACTCCCCTTTGGCAACCATTACCTTGTTCTCTACATCTAAAGATCTGTTTCTGTTTTGCTTATTCAGTTGTTTCATTTTATTTTTTAGGTTCCACATGTAAGTGAACTCATATGATATTTGTCTTTCTCTGTCTGACTTATTTCACTCAGCGTAATGCCCTCTAGGTTCATCAATGTTGTCGTCAATGATAAGATTTCATTCTTTTTGTATTTATGTAAACAGTATGATACACTGTCAATAATTTAATTTATACTTATGAAACTAGTGCCAAGCATTCAAAATCAAACGAAAATAACAAATCGTTCTGCCAATTCTATCCCATACAGTGAAATGATAAATATATATTTCCAATGGGCCTAAATAAAAAGCAAATTTTAAATGAAAACTCAAAAAGTATGTATTTGCCTGCTTGGATGAAGAAAGACAATAATTTATATTCACAGAATAAGACAAATGAATTCAGGAGCCACTTGAAATCCTCAGGTAATTTCCAGATTACCAGTAAGACTATGGATTATGTGAACCTGTCATCCTTGATGTTTTACAGATATCTTAATAATCTCTATTGATTTTTCCTTATTTAGACCCTACCCAAAAAGAAAATAATAGTCTTCCAATATTTCCTGAAATCTCAATATCAATAAAATATAACATTTGCTGTAGAAAATGCAAACATTCTTTGGTACCTGTTCCTATTAGAGATACTGAAAATCTGAACTGTTTCTGAATCCCATGGATGTTCTATCCACTGATTGCCCTGGTCACAGCTCACTTCAGACCACTCACCCAGACTTTCCTTATTCATAGTAAATAATAGGCTGGTGACACAGTGTGAATAGCGTAGCTTGTGTAAGTATCCTTTCCTGGTATGTCTTAAGAGGTAAAAGAACAAAAGCTGATATAAAAACAGGCTATTTGGGACAATAAATATTTGTTAATACCCACTTCAAAACATGTAGAAGGAGAACAGAAATGTCATTCTCTTAATTAATGTATGCATTAAATTTTAGGATACTACATGGCTCTTTTATTGAGCTACCGTCAAATCAGTCAGTGGACTTAAGTTGAAATAAATTTCAAGAAATCAGCTACTTGATATTAACAATTAACTGATGAAGCTATTGACTAAGATTGGCAGTTTGAAAAATCTAAAGATTTAAAATATATTTTAATTTCCATTATATCCACTTACACATTCATATTATAAGAATATCATAGTCTTTATAATATTTGATCTAATAATTCTCCTTTCAAAATATAATAAAATGAATGAAATATTGAACATCAAAAAAATAAAAATTATACATGACTTGAGTTTTCATATTTGCCAAACTTGTCTCCACAAGAAAGAAAATTCATATATTTGTTTTACAGAAAAAAGGTATACATTTTTGAAACACAGAATTCCTGTTAATTTTCCTCTGGATGCTACACATGAAATAGTAAAAAGGTTAATATTTAAGGATTCATGCTTTCTCAGGTTTTAATCAAATCTTGGTCAATGACATTGTTTCTGGTATATCCAAGGAGAATGTGCAATCTAAATTATTTTTCCACTATTTAAAATTTTCACAATCATTAGTTTAAAACTTGGCTCCTGACACAACCAACGTTCTGTTGTGTTTTTGATTTATGTGATATAGGAGCTTATTGCTAGTAACTGAATCTTATTAATAAGGTATGTTTATACACACACACAGACACATACTGTCTAAAAAGTAAAATCTAATTATCTTAATTATCTATTGTTTATATTTTATACAGTTACAATATTTGATATAATTTCAAGAGAAAATTTTTAGTAATATAGTTTTCTTATTAAAAAATATAGGGTTATGTGAATGACTACACTGTTTTTAAATGACCTCATTTTTGATCCTCAGTGTTCAAAAGAGCAAAGAGGCTCTTTCAGAAATGTACTTCAGGATATATCTGTGAAGTACTAGATGAAAGGAATTATGATCTTATCCCTTTTACAAAGAAGATGTGTAATGTCAGAAGGCTAATTTTAGTTTTTTCCAAGAGACTTCTAATTAAACAAAAATCTGACTCCTAACTAGATAGCAATAAACTAGACTTGTTTTGTAAATTCATGTTGACAACTCTTTCTTTCATTATGTCATTGTCTTCCTCAAAGGGAATGACTGATTTCAAATGCTATGTTTTGGATATTTTAACATTGATTTTAGAGAGAGAGGAAGTGAAGGAGAGAGAGAAACAGAGAAACATCAATTTGTTTTTCCACTTATTTATGCATTCTTTGGTTGATCCTTGCATCTGCCTTGATCTGGGCTCGAATCCACAACCTTGGCATATGGGGATGATGCTCTAAGGAACTGAGGTACTCAGCCAGGCCCTATGTTTTGGATTAAAAAAAAATGCAACAGAAAAAAAAAACAGATACCCATTGCATTTTATATAAACTGCAGAGCTAATGGCCCATGTGCAGCTGTCAGCAGGCTACATTCTTAGGGCTGCGAACCATGTGAATATTGTTTGGTGCAATATAAATTTTATGTGAAAAACCAGCCACTGAAAATATTCACTGAGATCGTAAGTTTTCGGAGCTAAAAGAAACTCTAATAGCCATCTGGGCAAATGGTTTGCAATGTTTTAACCAATCAGTATTCCTTCATTACTTTAACTACAGATCCTAAATTTTGAAGGATTTAAAAACAGGGGAGAAGCTGCAATGTGTACCATAGTTTTGTAATACTGAAAATCATGTGGAGTTTCAGTTTAATTTTAAGAACTCTGTCTTTGGGAGCCCAGGTTGGGAATGGACGAGTCTCATTCCCTTGCTCTACAAATGACAGGAATTGTGGGAGAATATGTATGAGGGTCAAGGTTACACAGCCAAGGAGAGGTAGCACAGAAGAGAGAACCAATATAAAAAAGAGGGTATAGATTTGAGAAAGCACCATCTCTAACCCCTCATTAGCACTTTTCCTCAGCATGCCCCCTTTAATGCTTGTGGTTCCCATTGTCCTTTCTCACTTCAGTTTTTCTAGCTCTGCTTCTCGTAGAGTGCAAAGATTTTAATAGTTGGATATTGATGATGCTGAACCCATTTCTCCAACCCAACCTCACTCTCAATATTGAAACCTTAATTTCCTATTTCCTACTGAGTACTCTGAACTAATAGACCTGTAGGCTTTCACTTGACCTGCACATTTATTAGTAATACAATCTCCCTCTTTTCAATTCTCCTTCAGGGAACAATGCAAATCTCATCTTCTGTGGAATATGTCCTAATTTCCATTCTCCCACCATGTCCAGGTAGAACTCATGTGCTGTTTTCTGTGCCTGCATATGTTACAAGCTATAGAATTTGTCTTCTCTTCTGAGTGATTGTTCATGTATGTCTCTCCATGAGACTGAAAGAATCCTAAGGGTAGGAAGAGTTCCTAGTTTCTCTTTGTAACTCCAGTGCCTAGATATTGCTGGCCTCGATGTGTCTGCAAAATGAAGTTTTATTGGTGCTGTATAATTCGATTTGTTCAAAATGCTAAAGGTATTCTGTTATCCAATTTCCCCCTCATATTTAGAGTAACCATAAACTTTACTTAGCTACATTTGTGTATTTCTTACTTACATCAAAATATTTTAATTCAAATATCTAGTGCAAACGATGGCTTCAGAAAATCTTTCACTAATGAATTAGTGAACTTTGTTAGAGAGCAAAATGTGGTCCTTTTATAAAAAATTATGGCAAAGACACAATAAAAATAAATATGTTAATACAATGTTGAAGTTATATGCTAAGATTACAGCAAATTGTGTATGTCAAACCATTATAGACTACTAATTTTCAACACAGTCTTCCTACTATTTTTTAAAGATCCCAACAGTTGTGTATAAGGAGAGAAAATTGTTGTCCTTCAGTGTATTCAGCAAGGATATATCTGTAAGACAACCTCCTAGATACTATGGAAAATAATAAGTTAGTCATAACTTAATAAATAGAGTGAATTTCTTACATGCTTACAACTAGGTGTTAATATACTCTGGATGCTTAAGTATGGAGAAATAGAGAGAAAGTGCTATGTAATGGCTGTGAGTTTGGGACTTGCAGTCAGTTGGGTTTGAATCCTTACTTTGCCAGTTGTAGTTACGTGACATTGGACAAGTTAACTAACCTCTCTAAATCCCTACTTTCTCATTAAAAATACAGCTAATAATAGAATATATTTTATAAAGTCATTACAATGATTAAATGCATAGGAAGTATTTTGTACCACACTTAGCTAAATAGTAAAAATAAATGAAATTACCATTATTATTGCTATAATTGTGGAGTGGCTGTTATTAGAATTATGGACATAGAAAATTAAGAATAGAAAGGACTTTGATGATACTTTAAAAACAAGTCCCTTATTTTACAGTTGAGGAAACTGAAGTTTAGAACAACTGTGAATCTTGCTTATGTGGTAATGGTTAAACTGAGACAGCTTCCAGGTATCTGGAATTGCAGCTTAGTGCTCTTTATACTCTTCTCTAAAATGGCAGTTAAATTTTGTTTTCTACATAATTGATCTTCTATAAACAATACATATTTTTTACTTCCAGAATTATTTTCTTTGGATCATTTATTTGAATGAAGTGTCAGAAAATTTAATAATCATGATATGTAGGCAAATGTCTGAAAACTGTTTTAAGTTAATTTCACATTATGTATTTCATCTTCATCCTTCTCATAATACCCACCTTCCAGAACACACTATCACTTGCCAGACAAATAGAACAAATCCTATTTGCTCCCAGAGACATGTCCTCACAAATCCTCACTTAAGGATGCCATTCTAATGCCTGCTCCTCAAGAACAATACCTCTAAACCTGCAGTTTCCTACTGTAGACACATCAGCTTTCATATTTGGGCCACTCACTCTCCTTCTAGAAACTCCTCTACTATCCTTTGGATTTATTTACTTTCAATATGCTCATAAAATGCAGAATTAGATTTCAATGAACTTTTATTCTATATGTGTTAGCTACATTAATTGATCAAGATTGTTTTAATATCCTTTTTGGCCAATCAATTTGGAAAGTGCTCATATTTATTTTAGTCTAGGCAGTAATATTTAATGTACGTATTGAACTTAAGTGAGCAGAGTAATAACTATCTGATATGCCTCTAATTACATTACATAGAGTTCAATTTTTCTATTTAGATTACTGTATCCTAAGCAAAGCAATGAATAATTTAGATCCTGAGAGAAAAATGGTTTACAGATAATCTGGGGTACATTACATAATTCTTTTTTTTTAATTTAATTTAATTTAATTTAATTTTATTTTTTTAATTTTATTTTTTGGTTATTCAATTACAGTTGTCCAATTTTTTCCCCCATTGCTCCCCCCTCCCAGCCCATCCCTTCTCCCACAATTATATCCCTCCCCGTTGTCCATGTCTATGAGTCATTCATTCATATACGTTCCTTGACTAGACCCTTCCCTTACTTATCCCCCTTCTCTCCCTCCCCTCTCCCCCCTACTGACTACTATTCTAGTCTTTGCCTATTTAGTTCCTTTGTTTGTGTTGCTCTTTAGTTTCCTGTATTGGGTGATATCATATGGTATTTTGCTTTCTTTGCCTGGCTTATTTCACTAAGCATAATTCTCTCTAGTTCCATCCATGTTGTCGCATATGGCAGGAGTTCCTTCTTTCTTTCTGCTACATAGCATTCCATCGTGTAGATGTACCACAGTTTTTTGATCCACTCACCTACAGATGGGCACTTAGGGTGTTTCCAGCACTTAGCTATTGTAAACAGGGCTGCTATGAACATGGGGGTGCATAGGTTTTTTTGAATTAGGGTTTTAGGATTTTTCGGGTATAATCCTAGCAGTGGAATCACTGGTTCAAATGGCAGTTCCATTTTTAGTTTTTTGAGGTAATTCCATACTGTTTTCCATAGTGGCTGCACCAGTCTGCATTCCCACCAACAGTGCAGTAGGGTTCCCGTTTCTCCACATCCTCGCCAGCATTTGTTGTTTGTTGATATATTACATAATTCTTGTATGAATCAAATTGCATATATATTTCTCCATCTAGCTTTTTTTTTGCCTTTTTCCATCTAGTTTTCTACTCAACCTTTTATAATAATTTTTTGCCATGTAATTATAATTTTAATGCTGGCATAATATTACATATGATGTACTGTCATAATTAACTTTTCTTGTTTTATGTGACATTTAGGTTGCTTCCAATATTTTGCTATGTTATGAAAAATGTTTTAATAAGCATATTTAAATAAATGTCTTTTATATTTCTATAAAATAGCTTCATAGAAATGTAATTATAGGACAGAGACTATAAACATTTAAAGCATATTTTTATTTTTGTTAAATATAAGCATCCCTCACATATGAGTTAATCAAAAAAGTAAAAACACTATTTCTCAAGTGATTCTTATTTGCATATATTTAATTATTAATAATGTTAAAATTATTTTTCATTAGCAATTATATTTCAAAATTAATGAATAATTTATAATTTATTCATGAACTGTGTCCACTGAGATATTTTTATTTTTCTTCAATTGGTTTTAAAGTTTTAATTATTGTTTAAATGTGCTTTACACATTTGTTCTAGTATTTACTTATCTTCCTCTAAGTTTTCTCACCAGAGGTTGTTTATTTAGATGAATTTAGAGTTGATTTTTAAATCTCCTAAAGATATCCTATTGGGATTGGGATTTAAATTAAATTAAATATATAAATAATTCCAGAAGTAAATAATGTTTTTCCAATCTTCCCATTCAGAAATTGGTTTATTTATTCCATTGACACATGCAAAATATTACAGGTCTCATTCATTTCTTTTTAAGGTGAATCTTAGCTATCACATTTCACATTTATCACTTATACTTTCTAACTGGTTATTATTTGTGTACAAGAACTCTTTGGCATTTAACTTGCTTATATCCAGGCAGTTTATTTGCTTCAAATTTTTACTTCTTTTTTCCCTTCAGTTAATTTTCTTAGCTTCTTCATAAATGGGTGTTTTGTTCCTCAACCTGTGGATAAAGTTTGCAAACTCATTTACCCCACAATGATGTGAATAATAGTATGGGAGCAAATTTACATCGCATATAATTCATGTTAATAGAAAATAGGTCTACAGTTGCATTTTTCAAAGTACAGCTTTCTTCATTAATAACCTTCTGAAATCTGAATTGCATACCTAACATTGCTTAAACTGCTTTTCTTAGTCTAATATTTATTTTCAATGTATTCGCATTAATCAATGAGATAGGAACAGTATGAAAGTAACTTCCTATGTCACCAGTGATTTCTCAATTATCATATCAGTTAATTAATTCATTCACAATAATCATTTGTTGAATTCCAATGAGTACTTTTTAGGCTATATCCTATTTTTAGAACTTCACAGTGCAGTTTTCTTCATCTATCTCTTTGGTTATCTGACCCACTTTTCCCCCTTCTTTATTACATCTCTGATTGATCTTCAGGCTATTGTGATGGCTTATCTTCTACCCATTGCTTAAATATTGGTATCTATGAGAGCTAATTTGTTTGTCGTTATTCCTTCCTTCCTTTATTTTCTTATTATTTTCCTTAGGCAATCCAAACTATTTCATAGCCTCAACTGTGACCTGTATACAGTTGACAACCAAGTTTATATATTAACTATCATCTCTTTCCAGAGATGCACTCCTAATTACCTACTTGTCACTTCTACCTAAATGTGTGACTAAAATGTTGGATCAGTTCAAAATGGGATATGTTATGTTTTCCTCAAAACCACCTTTGTTGAAATTCTTTATTCCTTAATAGCATCATAATATCAGTTGACAAAAATGATGTTCTATGATAATAAGAGTGATATAAGAATAATAAAAATAGGAAGAAGAAGGAAAAGGAGAAGAAGAAAAAGATTTATTCAACACTTACTATACCCCAGGCACCACTTTAATCATCGAATGTGTTAATTCATTAATCCTTGTAACAATCTTATGAGATAAAAGTAATTTTTATACCTGTTTACAAGAAAAGTTAGGCAAAAAGAGTTTGAGCACATAACCCAAGGTCACACTGCTAAATGAAAAGTGTGAAAACAGTTCTATAGTCTCACCACGAAGTCCATTTTTTTTTACAAACCACAATTCTGTGCTTCCAAGCTAAGAGTCATTCCTGAGTCATTCCTTCCCCTCATATCCCTAAATAACTTACCAAGGCCTGTCAATTTGCTCTCATATATCCTTAGTTAATGCTCTTCCCATCACCTCTACTCTCCATTTGTTTTTTCAAGCAACCACCAACTCTTAAAGTGTAACAAAGACTTACCACCTCCAGTATTTATTGCTTGCATGATGCCTTCAATATAGTCAGACATAATTCCATTATTCTTATGTTGAAAATCTTTTCATAACTTTTTTTCCCTACGGGATAAAATTCAAACTTCTCAGCCAAGTACACAAGGTCTTTTACATTCTAAAATTGTCTTACATTTCCAAACATTTACCACTTATTCTTTAACACTACACCAAACATATGCTCTCTGTCATACCAGACTATTGTCCTTTCCTAAATACATACATGCAGTGTGTACACACACACACACACACACACACATATATACACACACACACATACATA
Source organism: Furipterus horrens (assembly GCF_987537825.1). NCBI lineage: Eukaryota > Metazoa > Chordata > Mammalia > Chiroptera > Furipteridae > Furipterus > Furipterus horrens. The sequence goes on along the minus strand of NW_028327176.1, from coordinate 138,900,668 downwards.
CATATATCCACAGCCTAACAAACATATATATATTTATGATTTTCTCCCTTGGAATAGGATTTCCTCAATGGAAAGATTGTGCCTTATTTATCTATTTTGTTTGTTTTACCTTAATAATATTTAATACACCATACATGGCAGCTGTTCATTAAGTTTTGGTTGCACACATAAATGAATGAAGGAATCAGTGAAGAAAAAAAGAAATTAAAAGCTTTTAGGTAACCATATTTTTTTAGTTTATGATTTTCATTAATTTGGTTAAGTATCTCACATCGAGAGGAAAATTTTGTAAGTGCAGGAACTGGGCAAGATTCTGGAAGGAGAAGACCATACTCAAGTGCCTTGAATATTTAGGGAGCAGAATGAAAAAAAGTATTTCCAATGTCTGTAAGTAATTCATTCTCAAGTAGATCTGAAAATAAAGTTTATATACTTGCACCAATTTTACAAAGATTCTTTCATATTCTTTCAGCTTACTAATTACTAGGGGCTTGATCTCCCCATTTGAAGAAGCTGGTCTATAGATCCCATTCTTTCAGGAAGGTAAGTGGATTCCAAATTCAACATCATGTTTGAAATGTATAACATATTAAATTGGGAGAATGGTGGCCTCTTTTTATGGTGAGTTAGAGCAGTAATAGGTATAAATAATGATGGATGATAATAGAGCTGTCAAGCACTGAAATGGTAATACTAGACCTGTGGTTCAATAGGACACATGTCAGGGAGTAAGAGGTATAGAAGCAATTAGTATACTTGTTAGAATTGTTATGCCTATATTAAAATAATTTTGAGTACAATTTTCTCTAGTTTTAGCCTTTTATTTGAATTTCTATTCTTCTAACTTATAAATATGTATTATAATGTGAACCATACTAAATTACTTCCAGGAAATATATGAGAGCATAAATAATTTTAATTAGAAAGAAAAAGAAGCTAAAACTAAACTAAATTAATTAGTTTCTTAATTATTTTCTTACTGTAAGATATTTCTTGGATGAAACAAAATTATCACTCACAAATCAAGGTTATATAAACCTAAATAATGCAGTAATGGCCCAAGTCATTTAGTTGTATAGGTGAAATGACAGCATCTAAATCATAGATCAGTTAGGATGAGAAAAATAAAATTCTTGGACTAGAACAGTTCTTGATAAATGTATCCTACTTTTCTACGATGTCTACATTTGATAAATGGCCAGATTTTGCCATGACTTTGCCTTGATATTTATCTTACAGTCAGTGGCCATTATCTTGGGACAACAATCTATCTTTCTGTTATCTTGCAGCTCATAATTGTTAAGTCTTCTCACTGAAAATTGACTATCAATTTTTTAACTTATGACAGATAAAGGGCTAAACTTCCAACTAAAGTATTTTAGGCATATGGCTTATAAGTAAAATTTAAAAATATGAGGCAATGTCCAAAACCCAGAATTTATTTATAAAACATTGTGCATTTGTTCTTTCATGTTTAAACTTCAGCCACCCTCAAAGCACTTTCCATTTGATACACTACACCCATTGAGACATTTTATCTGCTGCTCAAAACAGTTTTTGAACTTGTCGATTTTGATGCTTTTTAGTGCTTCTGCCATTTTTTTTAATTTCATTTTTCGCACATTGGCAAAACATTTTACTTTGAGGACTTTTTTCTGCTGGGAAACAAAAATAAGTTGCTCGGGGCAAGACTGTGTGAACAGCAAAGGGGTCATGCTGTTCTTGGTGAAAAACCGCTGAACACACAGCACAGCAATGTGGGCAGGTGTGCTCCTAAATCACCCATTATGAAATGGGCAAGTGCATTAAAAGAATCTTTAAAAAATTCCCTGAAGCCAAATGCAGCCTCTCACAACAATGCCAGCTGGTACACAGATACAGATGGGTTCCTTAGAATACTCTCCTAGTAGGAAAAGCCTGTAGTACAAGGGGCACACCTTCCAGAAAATAATTCTGGTTTTTTTGGGGGTCCCCTTTGCAATAAACCTATAACAATTTTGTGGCTATTCATTACACACCCTCTAGAGGGGACATGTTGCAGAAAGCAAAGCACATATCTAAGATATTAAAAAATTCAAATTTCTTAAACTGCATATAAATTCCTGAGAAGATTCATAGACCTGCAGCTCAAAGAGACACAACAATACTTTCTTTACCAATGTACTAATCACATCCCAATGTATTAGATGGAGTAGCCACATCACCAATTCTCAGGGAACTGAGCCAGTTGCCAGGACCTTGTAACCATTGGCTTTCTCCTCACTAAATATATTTTCTCTTCCCCTAGTATTGTTGCTCTTGTGGCTATAGGAGTCTCCCCAGAATACACTAGAAATGACAGAATTGCAGGGAAAATCCTCTAAGAGAACATAGTTATAATAGTTCATTTTAAAACACTTACCCAAAATGACTAGACAATGAATGATACTAAAAAGGCCTGGACTAGCTCTATAGTACAGATAAAGAAGTTTAGGCTGAGAAGATTTTTCTAAGTCACCCAAGGGACTTTGAAAGAAAGGAAAAGTGTTAATGTGACACTAAAAGCTTTTCCAGAAATACCTAATCCAGTGTTGTAAAAATCATTACTCTTAGAAGTCACATGAAACACCTGCTAAAAATAAAGTTTTCTTGATCTCTACTCCAAATCTGTGTTGAGGACAAGGAATCTACATTTTTATAGTCTAGGGGATTCTGATGTCTAGGGAATTCTGATGTAGTCAAGCTAAGAACTTATTTGGAGGAATATTGTTCTGTACCAGATTTCTTCATAAATTAAGATAATCTTCCTCATTGCTTTGGCTGCACACTAGATTTTTGAAGAATGGGATTACCTGGCCTTTCAGTTTTACAGAAATCTAATGCAGACTAAAGTGGGGAGGGGATGGAGTGTGTGTGTGTGTGTGTGTGTGTGTGTGTGTGTGTGTGTGTGTGTGTGTGTCTGTGTGTGTTACCATGAAGGTGATAGATGAAGAATGGTTTGGCTATATAGTTAATATTTAGTATGAGCAAGGGCAACTTTACATGTTTTATGATTTTATTTTCCCAGAAATTATAAAAATGGTAGGAGCAGGGAGCTTTATCATAGCTGCATAGTTAATATCCACAATGAGGAGAGGCAGCTTTATATTTTCATCAGTTTTTTCTTCTTCTGCAGATTGTAAAAAGGGTGGGAGTGGGGAGCTTTATTATAGCTATATAGTTAATATTCAACATAAAATATAAGTGGTCTGAGAAGGATCTTGGTTACAAACAAGCCAAGAGTATCAGAGAATAAATAAAACTGATTCAGGATCCAGTCATTTTTATATATTAGAACTTCTTTTACATATGTATTTTTTTGGAATTGGGTAAATGTGTGCACTGAAAACCAAAGAAAAATTACCTTGGAGTGGAGGTCTTCAGCCATAGGAAAGGAGAAGACTTTGCAAAGAGCTCCTTGTTCTAACGATGCCACCAGCCCTCTCATATTTTCAGTGCTGGCATTACCATGCATTTGCATGTTAGTTCCATCTTATTCAGGCATTGCCAATGTGGTATGATCAATCCTCAACATCATTTTCTGTATGATCCTGTACTATGCTCTCTGTGACCTCCATTCTGGTCTCATTCTCAGTAGACAGGCTATTCATGCCGCAGTAGTCAGCTCCTAGAAAACCTGTTCCTCAAGGTCAAATGCCATTAACAGTGAGGTGTAGGATAGTTCCCTATCATAGACAGCCAGTATGGACACTCAATTTCTCTACCAGTAGTTAACCTGATGTCAGTATTTCTGTATTTTTCACCCCAAATCTCCTGTGCACTTTGCAGCAATTATGCCATTTTAAGTTGTAAATGGATCTAGATGTATAGCAACCCTGAACTGGTTGCTGGTTCAAACAATCAAGTCATACCACTCTCTTGTTTTGAGGCTTTTCCAGTGAGTTTAAGTAACCAAAAAAAAAAAAAAATTACTTAATTTTTGGTTTAATTATATAGATTATTTTTCCCCATAAGTTACTTGCCAACCTAAATATATATTAACCTTTTTTGTATCTTACTCTCCATGATGTTACCTGGGGTACTTTGGTGTATCTGCCTTGTAGACAGAGAATTGATGCATTGCAGGATCCTTCCCCAAACTCTCTCTCCAAAAGGAAAAATAATTACTCTCCACTGAATATACCCACTGGATCTATGACATTTTCCATCTACCACACTGTAATGCTTCATTGCCTTTACTTGTCTCAAAGAGCAGTGGGACATTTAGATCATGAATCATCTGCTTGATATCTCATATAATTATCAAATGTCCATATTTCTCATGATTCATAAATGTACAAATTCTAGAGTTATTTACCATAAAGCAATCTTAAACCAATAATATCCTGCTAAGAGCATTCCATAGATAAGGTCCCCTTTTCCCACAAATAGCATTAGTTCATTTACCAAGAGGTCCAGTTTTCAGCTTTTTTCCAAAGTGATTGAATTGAATTACCTATTCCCTTTTCCTCCCAACAGTATCCTCATTTCTACTCCTTCACAGTAACAGTGAATGGCTCATTGGCCAGCTGCTTTATCTCCCTCCTCCTCAGTATTAAAAGAGATAATTTAACAGAAGTCACTTTGAACACCATCATTTAACACTATTATAACTGTGTCACAGTTATAAGGAAAAAGTATTAAACCACTTCAGTCATTCGATGGGAAAGATAAAGATCAACTTGATGTCCAGCATATACACCACGTAAAACAGAGTAATATCTCCACAGTGCTTATGTTTTATGTAATTCAAAAGTGGCATTGGTTCACTTTTTCTTTTTAGTGTCCTGGAAAGAACTATTCTGAGAGAGTGCTTCTAATAAAACAGGGAAAGCTAAGAGTTTTCTGAGTTTGATGATGATTTAATAGAATTAGATCATCAGCATCTAAGAGGAGAGGATTAGAATATAAATAACACTAACATGTGGAGTAGCTAGACACCATTAGAATGAATAACAGGAACACAGAGCATAGGTATGTAGCTACAGAGCACAAGAGAAGATCTCAGAATCACAGTGTAATCAAGTTTCACAAAATAAAATGATAAGAAAATAATAATATATAAACATATCCAATGAATGTTCCATGGCACCTGGCATAAATTTAAACTTATAAGAAACAGGTAATTCTAAGCAGATAAGATGCAGATGCTTCATTGGTCAATGCAACTATAAAATAAAGAGCAATGCAAAGAGTGAAATAATTCATGAAACTAGGTCCATGAGAAACCAGAAATGTTAAGTATATCTGGATAAGAAAATATTTTATGATTTATAAGACAATAATATATTATATGGTTACTAGACTTTACCAACCTCCAAAGCAAATAAAGTTTAAGAAGTGTCTGAGACCTTTAAAGAAAAATAGATGATAAACTCTTCCCTAACAAAAATGTGGTTCAATACTAGAATGATCTGCTAAAATATGTCATAGGATTTGCTTCAATCTATTATAAAATAGACTAATATTCATGTACCATAAAGGGTAAATTCTAAAATGAAATAGAAGATGCTATTATGTCCTTTCCTGTTCCTGGAAAGCAATGATAACATTCCATGGGATTACTAGTGAACTTCAAGTTTAATGTTCATTAGATCCATTAGATATAAAATACATTGTAATGTATACCCAAACCTCTATGTTTGTGGCTTTTTATAACACTTCTGCAAAAACAAATCATAGGAAAACAAAACAACACAATAATTTTATAAACTCTCTCTTTTAAAGTTAAATCTTAGTAAAACGTGATATTTTTAATTGATTTCTATGGTTTGGGTGCCAAAAATGTCCAGCTAATAATCTCTCTGTAAATGCTGAGTGTGCTGCAAGTTCCAAATAAGCTTTATTAGGAATAAAATGATAAGGGGTTACTTAAAATTTAATTCATTTTAAATTATATTAATATGTGAATGCTGTTAGAAGTACTTAACAATTCAACATAATCTTTGTGTATTTAATGGTTGGGTTTTATGTTTTATAATTAAATTTAAGTTAGTATATAAATGTTATTGCTGAAATATTCATTGGTACTTGAAATGAATTTAACTAGGTGCTCATAGTCTTTGAAATATTCTGAGATTAGATAATTATTGAATTAAATAGTTTTCCCAAGGGAAGGCTCTTCATAAGTGAGTTTGTATCTGTTCAATTTAACACTAAACAAAGAATTTTAATTCAGATCAGAACTATTCCTTGTGTTTAGATAATTGAATAAAAGCAAGATGAAATTTTGTCAGACTCTGCTTTCACAAAGGGGGATATTTTAATACAGAAATTATACTATTGTTCTATGCAAACAATAAACACAACGTGCTTTTATGTATCTCTTTTAGTATTAAAGTCACTAAAAGTATTAAAGTTCAGCTTGTGAATACAGAGCTACAGTCTATAAAATTAGTACTGAGATACCATTCATAATATTCACCTCGGTTAGCCTATTCCAACCATGCCCTATGCTGGATAATATTTTAGCAATTCCATTTTAGGAACTGTCTTTAGAGAATGGATATGACTCAAAAAAGAAAATCAATCTCATTGCTTACCTTCATATTTTGAAAAAGAAAATAAAAGCAACATTTTTTTCATAGAGAAAATATTTGTGGGGCAGCCTGGAAAATTATTTCACGAACTAAACTTTTAATAAAAGCAAGAAATTAATTGTCTTTTATGGTAATGAAGCCAGAAATAGGCCTCAAATGATATTCTAAGTTTTTCCCAATGCAAAGACTCTGTTATTTTTATTTGATTTTTTGGCTGACTCAGGATTTGGTTCTGTCGGCAGCCGTCCGTCTCGAGAGACGATGGTGTAGCTTCTTAAGAGTCTATCTGCACCGCTGAGAATGGCTGTGCAGTCCGACTCGGGAGTGACACGGTATCTGTCTCCTCCCGTGTTGAATCGACATCTTGCGATGTCGCTGGAGTGTCCTCTCCAGTGAAGCTGAAGCTACAGAGCCTGGGCAGGGTGATATGGAGGGTCTGCTGTTGCCCATGCAGCAGACCCCCCCTCTCTTCGCAGCTGAAGGATCCAAGGGAAAGACAGAGTCAATACAGCTTGGCTTCAGGTGCGCCGCAGGAATTGCCGGTGTTGACTACAACGTCAAACCGCCTTAGGGACTCCAGCTCCGGATTTTCTGTCGGGGTTTACTCCCTTAGCCTTTCCCCTGAAGAGGTATGCCGCAAGGCAGCGGAGGTTTTTTGGAATCAGAGTTTTCCTTCTCTGATGTGCCCTGACTGGAAGATCGAACCAGCGACACTTAGCTCGCAGGCCGACGCTCAATCCACTGAGCCAAACCAGCCAGGGTGAGGATTTGGTTACATTTCACTATATAAGAGTTATTTCTCTTCTTTAAACACCTGTGTGCTAGATGGCTATTACTCCTCTGTAGCATCTGCATGGTCCAGTGTAAGATCATTGCTACAAAGGGGAGTGATACTAACCTGCTAGTATGTGCATGTGCAAATGTACATGCATGCAAGTATGCATGTGTGCAGGTGGTAGAGTAAGTAGTTAGTTATTAACAATGAGGAGGGAGAAAACTGGCCAAGCCTGATTAAGTTGGGAAACTAATTTCACAGAAACACCAGGGAACAGCTGCATTGCCCTGCCAAGGAGATAAATGTCCTTCTGTCCCTCTGAGTAGGAAGGAAAGACAAGCTTTCCAATCATCCCAGGGAATAACTCACCTATTCACTTGGGTTACTAGAGGGGGAGGAATAAACAGTAAGGGAGAAATTCCTTTACTGGGAACATGTGCAATAGAAGCTAAGATGGCTCAGGGGAAAGTCCTTCTACTAAGAACATGCATAGTAGAGGCCAGATGAGGAAGAAAAACTACGAGGCATGTGCTGTAGGAGCCAAAATGGCAATCATAAAGGGGAGGAGTCCAGCCTGGGAAAATCTGGGAAATAGACAAAACCCTGGAAGAGCTAGAAAAGGAATTGGATAGGGGGAGGCACCAGCACAGTCCCAGAAAGATCCAGGAAAGGGATAGTATAGCTTGAAAGAAAGCGTGCTGTCACCCAAGTCCAAGGAAACATAATCAAAGCGTAACAAAGCCCCCAGGGCGCTCGGCATGCTGTCTTCAGCAGCTACACCAGCCAGTGGCGAAACTGCAGTGCCCATTGAGGCTGCACAGGCACAGGAGCTAAACTAGACTACTGGAGCCTCAGATACAGGGCAGTACAGGGCAGCTCTGGATCCTGGCCCTCCTCCTGGGCTTGGTGGGCCCAAGTGCGAGCCTGCAGTCCCAGAGGCCAGACTTCTTCCGCAGAAAGACAGAGTTGAGCAAGCTAGCCATGGGTGAGATACGGGGTTGTGTACCTGGGGCAGTTCTTTGTTTTTGCTCCAATAAATATTACCACTAGACCTCAAATCCTCCTGTGTGTAGATCCATGAAATGCGTTTCCCGCAATACTGTGAAAGAATCTTATTTTCCTTGCAACACAGGTGGTAGGCCTAACATTATTCTCGGGCTTGCTATGTATGGAGTCACTTCAGATGGATATGGAAAAGGAATCTAGGGAATCTGGCATAAAGAAACCATTGGAATATTTAGGGAGGATTGCCAGCACCTGATCCTATCTACTAAATACATAACATCTTATACAACATTTAGCTGAAAACAGTCTCCTTCAAAGTAATAAATACTCCTCAGGCCTTCTTCTTTTTAGGTTTCAACCTCCACTGTCCTCTATTCACATCTAATTTTATATCAAAGTTCTTCAAGTATCAATGATTTTCATATTGTTTTCATTTTAAAAAACACCACATGTAGAAATATATTTTTTAAATTTCATATTTTGTGTTCTCTTAACAGACCTAACATCTATTTTAACATTTTTCATGTAAATGCAACTGACCCTCCTGTTACTGTAAGTGAAATATGAGACTGTTTAATGTATCATTAGTCACAATATGAATGAGTGAACAATTTTATAGTTGTCTAATTACTTTATTATTTTGCCTATGTTCAAAAGTACACAAAATTCTACTGAGTAAGGGTGATGAATATGGCTAATATTATGACCATGAACCAGGCAAAACATTCAAGACGTAAAATAACAAGAGTTAAAACTTGGCCAAGTTTTTCATTTGTCTCTTCCAAGTAACAACATTGCCAAAATGCTAAACACACATTACCAAAGGGTGCTACCGCTAGGTCTCACTATATTAAACACTTACAAATTCATTACTTAGTACTTCAAACATTCATGTATATTTTCTTACATGGGATTATTATGCATTTAGCTTTGAATTCATTTTTAAAAGTTCCACTGTATTAGGTCTTCAAAGAGATTTTCAATGTGTTCAATTACTTCTTCTAACTGTGGCTTTTTCTGTTTCTTGGGAAAAAGCCAGGTTCCCAGTCTTTGCACTTTCGCTCTAACTCTCTTCATCCACTTGTTCCAGGGGTTGTGAAAAGAGGTTTTCTTTCATGACTGCCTCGACAGTGAGGGTTCCTTTCTAGCTTTAAAAAATTCCAGCCTAAAAAAAATTTAAACTGGCATCTTTATAATGCCGTCGCTTTTGCTCAGCGAGGAATCAAACCCTCTGAACAATGAATGCTTGTCTAAAGCAACTATTCACTGAAGGTACTGCCTTCTGGGGAACGGGAAAAGTTTTTACCTACTGACAAACGGGAGTAGCATAACAGAAGAGAACTGAACCCCATGCAAAGTGCCTCACGTTTCCAGTACTGAAACACGGAGATCAGTTACAGCCCTCTGCTATTGACCCGTTATAAAAAAGAATGCTGAAGAATATCAAGCAAGATCAAGCAGCAGTCCCGATGAGATCATGTGAATTCTTTTAAAATGTCTTTAGTTTACAGATCTGAAAACTGTTTGGAGAGGTTGGAGGCTTCTCTATATTTGTGAATTAATATTTGGTGAGGGAGGCTAGAGAAATTCTGAAAGACAAGAGAATAAATCTTGAGAAAATTGTCTAGTCTATATAAATAGGTTTAACAGTTACTTCAAAATTTAGTTTTGTGTCATATCATTTAGGTCTCAAGAATTTCAAAGGCCTCTGAAAGGAATGCGAAGCTTGGAGTATTGTCTCTCATGCACTCCCAATATTTATTAGCCATTCTCATTCTACAAAGCACTTAAACCAGTGAGAAAAAAGTTAAAAAAGTTATTTTCTTATTTGAAAATTGAGCCACCGTGGGTGGCTACTGGTTAGTATTTACATGAGGAAATATTTCAATTTCTTGATCCTATTCTTGATGTCACTGGTGAGAAAGAGGACACAGGGCATGGAGAAGGTGATGGGTTTAGGGTGCTTTCACTTTCTGGACTGTCTTGTCTCTTCTCCCCCACATTCCTCTTCCCTGTCAGTGCTGCACAGCTGGGGTTTCAGTGGCAGCTACAGCGACCTAACAGTGACTTACAAAGGAAGGAGAATGAAAGGAATGCAAGGGAGAAAGGTGGCAGCGGGCAGTGGGAGACACACGTAGGAGTGACTGGAGGGGGTAGAGAGAGAAGGAGACACAGGATGTTTTAGAATGAATGGGGAACTTAGGTTCCTCCCGGTCTTCACTGGTCAAGACCCCTCTATTAGTAAGTGATCAAGTAAGGACTAAAATGTCAGGCTCTTCTATTTACAGCAAAAACATATCAGATTTCTTGGTCTTGAACAGACTCCCGGTTTATCTTTCTATAAACATGAACCCAAAGAAGCTACTTTTTAGTAAATTCTAGAGCTTGAAAAGGGGAATATTATGATTACCTCATATGTAGCTACCTGAAGTACATTTATAGAACGAGGAGAGGGGGAAACTTCTACTTTAGATATTTCTCATACTCTTCCTTATGTTTAATTATTGTATTTATAGTAGTTTGTTTTCTCTTCCTCTGCCTCCTAAACCGTTCCTCTTTTAAGGTCCAATGGCATGAACCCTAGTTTTAACTTTCTTAAAGACAGCATGAAATGTGAGGGAAGGTAGGTTTCGTGAGACCTCCCTGGATGTCTTAACACATCTGCTTTATCCACAGTGCAGTTGTCTATCTTGATGTCTCATACTCAGTTTTCTCCAAAAGCCACTTCCCCTGGGCATATTGCTTTTTGTCCTCTGCTTACATTAATTTTCTGTAGCAATAACCGTAGTAGAGAATTCCCCTAATTTAACATTTTAAAGCAAGTGGTTTTAACCCATCCTTATGGGCTGAGAGAGAACAATTTAGAGCTTTTTGAGTATGTATATAAAATCAACAAATGTAAATTTTGCCCATTGTTACTGTTGATAATGTTGAGTTTCTTATCCATGAGTGGCAGTATAACTGCTTTAACAATTCAGTTTTTATTTTTCTGGCTGTTTCTGTGTGATTCAGGGAATGTGTGTAGAACATGTGCTTTATTGGGGTTTTCTCTTCTCCCTCTGCCTTCCACACACAACCAAAAAGTATGTATATTGTAATTATCTAATAGATGGTTAATTGGGAGAGTTAGGTCTTTAGACATTTCTTGGCATAATTCACTATGCTGCATTATATGCCTTTTACTTAAAATGCTGATAGTTGTGGGTCTCTTTTAATTATTATTTTTTATCGGACTATATATCCTGCTAGAGCAGAAGGAATTAAAAACATTTTTTTTCAGTTCAAAGATCCAGGAGAGCACTTGGATCATAACAGCTATTCCAAAAACCACTGACTAAATACACGAGAGTTAACAAATGAATTCTGTAGAGCACATTTCATATTGTATATTAGCATGTGGACTTGGGGTTGCGTTATGGTATCTGGAAAACTGTAACTAGCTGATAGACCATATGATCCATAAAAGCCAAGATTTGTATCTATTTATAACCCCAGCACTGAGCACAATACCCAATTCGCAGGAAGGATTTAGGAGAGAAGAGTTGATTGACTAAATGACTGGATGAGTTTTTCCATTAATTTTCCCAAATAAGAACAAGCCTTCTAGGCCAAGAAGGCCTTGATAGCTATGATCACTTGGTAAAGTAGTCCCTGAAACAAAGAGTTAGCTTTTTGGCTACTCACTTTGCACAGCAACATAATATTGTGATACCTTATGATATCCTGTGCTTTATATAGCACTATTAAATATATCTAAAAAATTAGAAATAAACCTGGCTAGTCTGATTTGTTAATTCGTATCATATTATGTTCACAAATAATACAGCTTCACAATTTTACTAGAACCATAATTTAACATTACAGTTAGATATATATGTATAATTTATGCTTCTGGTGTAGCCAATTAAATGTTGAATATCTTTCCTAGAGCATCTTGCAAAACTGATAGTAAATATGCAACATGTGATATTTTGGCTAATGCTGAAGTGATTATTGATTTAAATATGTCTGTTAAATTTATTTTCCTCAAGTTAAATGGTTCAGAATTTCCTTCCTCCTTTCTTTTTTAAATTAGAGAAAAGAAAAATTTATTTTTCCATTTAATAGAGTCATAGCTCTAGTAGTATTTTGGAAATAATAGTTTTGAAGTAACTGAACTAAAACAGTAACTGAAATTAATAAGCAGTTTGGAAAAAAATGCATTGTTTTAATATTTCTTAAATACACAAATTCTCCAAAATCTAGAATAATTCTAAAGCCTGAGTATAAAATAAATTAATTTTATGGAAATATAAACTTCCGGATTATTTTGATATATTTTAGATTTATGTAAAAGTAATTATTCCATGGACTGAGGAAAGGCCTTTCTAATTAATCTAATTTAGTACTTGGTTTCAAAATAATTAAAAATTTCTTCATTCTTGGTAAATTTTCAATGATCGTTGGGCTTTAAGTTGTGCTTGTTGGGGTGGCAATTGAGTGAAGACACAAGATTATTTTCAAGACTTTATTTTTATAGTTTTAATTTTTTATTTTATTAAATATTAACTTGTTCTCTAATTTTCCCCCTGTACCCCTCCCTGCGGAGGAAAGAGGAAGGACATCTCTAAAATCAGAGAAGGAAAACTCTGACTCCAAAAAACCTCCGCTGCCTTGCGGCATACCTCTTCAGGGGAAAGGCTAAGGGAGTAAACCCCGACAGAAAATCCGGAGCCGGAGTCCCTAAGGTGGTTTGACGTTGTAGTCAACACCGGCAACTCCTGCGGCGCACCTGAAGCCAAGCTGTATTGACTTTGTCTTTCCCTTGGACCCTTCAGCCGCGAAGAGAGGGGGGGTCTGCTGCATGGGCAACAGCAGACCCTCCATATCACCCTGCCCAGGCTCTGTAGCTTCAGTTTCACTTGAGAGGACACTCCAGCGTCATCGCAAGATGTCGACTCAACACGGGAGGAGACAGATACCGGTTATAAGCTCATCCGATTGGCGAAGGAAACGAGCGCCAGGGGTCTCCTCTGACGGTGGGAGAGGTCATCGCACCTCACTGGACAGCTACCGTCTCGCCATGGCTCGCCTGCCCCACTGGGTGCGTGGGGATCAGAGAGGCGCCTCTCGAAAAGTGGGCCACAAAACACCCGCACCAGTTAATTCCAAGCAAACAACAAGAAAGAAGCCTCCGGCTCTTCGCCTCGCTAGCTGGAACATCAGGACCATGTGCCCTGGACTTACTGCAGACCTTCCGTGGATCAAGGGTGCCAGGAAAACCGCTGTCATCGATAGGGAACTGGCACGACTAAACATCAACATTGCGGCTCTACAGGAGACCCGGTTGGCCGACAACGGAACTATCAGAGAAACCAACTACACCTTCTACTGGCAAGGGAAGTCTCCGGACCAACCAAGACAGCACGGTGTTGGGTTCGCTGTGAAGAACACGCTTGTTAACTCCATAGAGCCACCCACAGGAGGCACAGAGAGATTACTTACTCTACGATTGTCAACAACTTTCGGCCCAGTCAGCATTCTTAGCGCGTATGCCCCAACCCTCTGCGCCACCACTGAAGAGAAAGAACAGTTCTACCATGCACTGGACGAAGTGTTATCCAAGATTCCCAGAAGTAACGCTCTCTATCTCCTTGGAGACTTCAACGCAAGAGTAGGAGCCGACCACATGGCCTGGCCCACCTGCCTTGGAAACTTTGGGAGAGGAAAGATCAATGAGAATGGTCAGCGACTGCTTGAGCTTTTGTGTCACCACGGCCTGTGCGTGACAAACACATTCTTCAAGTGCAAAGAGATCCACCAGGTGTCATGGAGGCACCCCCGCTCCCGTCATTGGCACCAGCTTGACCTCGTCATCACCAGAAGAACGGATATTGGCAGCACCCTCCTCACCCGCAGCTACCACAGTGCAGACTGCGACACGGACCATGCCCTCGTGGTAAGCAAGGTGCGCATAATGCCGAAGAGGTTGCACCACTCCAAGATGAAGGGTCGCCCACGCATCAACACCAGTTGTGCCAGCAACCCAGTTAAGACCCAGCAATTCATCAACAAGATGGAAGATGCACTCGGCGAGGGAGTGGCGGCAGATGACATTATCGAATCCAATTGGCCACGTCTCCGCGACGCCATATACAACTCCGCCATTATTGCTTACGGGAAGAAAGAGCGGAAGAACGCTGACTGGTACGAGGCTCACTGGGAAGAAATGGAACCCGTGATCGAGGCTAAGAGGAAGGCCCTACTGGCTTACAAGGTCACGCCCACTCCCAGTACACTTCAAGCTCTACGGGCTGCCAGGAACAAAGTCCAGAAGACCGCCCGCCACTGTGCCAACACCTATTGGCTAAACCTGTGCAGAAGCATTCAGGAAGCCGCCGATATAGGCAACGCACGAGGAATGTATGAGGGTATCAAGAAGGCAACAGGCCCAATCCCCTCCAAGATCGCCCCCCTTAAGTCCAAGACAGGTGAGGTCATCACTGACCAGGAACAGCAAATGCGGCGGTGGACCGAGCACTACCTCGAGCTGTACGCAACGAAGAACACCGTAACAGACACTGCTCTTAAAGCCATCCCAGACCTACCAGTCATGGAGGAGCTAGACACCCCACCTACTGCGGCAGAGCTCGGCAAAGCCATCGACCGCCTCGCTTGCGGGAAAGCACCAGGAAGCGACGGAATCCCTCCAGAAATCCTAAAGAGCGGGAAACCAGTCCTGCTACAGCCGCTCCACCATCTACTCTGTCTCTGCTGGAAGGAGGGTTACATCCCCCAGGATATGAGAGACGCCAACATTATCACCATGTACAAGAACAAAGGAGACCGCAGCGACTGCAACAACTACCGGGGCATCTCTCTCCTCAGCGTCGTCGGCAAAGTATTCGCCCGGGTCGCTCTTGCCCGCCTGCAGACCCTTGCTTCCCGCGTCTACCCAGAGTCCCAGTGTGGCTTCAGAGCTGGCCGATCAACAGTGGACATGATCTTCTCCCTACGCCAGCTGCAGGAGAAGTGTCATGAGCAGCATAAACCACTCTATCTCGCCTTTATTGACCTCACGAAGGTGTTTGATCTGGTCAGTCGAAGCTGACTCTTCAGCTTGCTACGGAAGATTGGCTGTCCACCACATCTGCTTGCTGTGGTCATGTCCTTTCACGACAACATGCACAGCACGGTGTCCTACAACGGCGCAACCTCTGAGGCCTTCCCAGTCAGCAGCGGAGTAAAGCAGGGCTGCGTCCTCGCGCCTACGCTGTTCGGAATCTTCTTCTCCATGCTCCTCCAATACGCCTTTAAGGACTGCAGCGAGGGTGTCTTCATTCACACCAGATCCGATGGCAAGCTCTACAACCTGGCCCGTCTACGAGCCAAGAACAAAGTCAAAGAGGTGCTCATCCGTGAGATGCTCTTTGCCGACGACGCAGCTTTGACATCACACTCCGAAGAGGGACTCCAGCAGCTAGTCACTTGCCTTTCCCACGCATGCAAGGAGTTCGGACTAGCCATCAGCCTGACGAAGATGAATGTTATGGCTCAAGGCACGGGGACTCCCCCATGCATCACCATCGACGGATACACCCTGGAGGTTGTCAACGACTTCACTTACCTCGGGTCCACCATCTCGAGCTCTCTGTCAGTCGACTTGGAGGTCAATCGGAGAATCGCCAGGGCAGCCACAGTTATGGCCAGACTGAACCGGCGAGCGTGGAACAATTCCAGCCTCACTGAGAAAACCAGACTGCGCATCTACCAAGCCTGCGTACTCAGCACTCTCCTCTATGGCAGCGAGACGTGGACCACCTACGCAAGGCACGAAAGGAAACTCAACAGCTTCCACATGAGGTGCCTGCGACGCGTCCTGCATGTCGCCTGGCAGGATAAGGTCCCCAACACCGAGGTGCTGAAGCGAGCCAATATGAGCAGTTTGCATGCAGTTCTTAGCGAGAGACGCCTCAGGTGGCTCGGCCATGTCAAAAGAATGGATGCAGGCCGTATCCCCAAAGACCTCCTCTACGGCGAGCTAGCAGAAGGCCAGAGGATGACAGGGCGCCCAAAACTGCGGTTCAAAGACATCTGCAAAAAGGACATGACACAATGCTCCATCAATCTCAACACATGGAAAGTTCAAGCAGACGACCGCCTAGCCTGGAGGCTCGCGGTCAGGCAAGGTACGTCACGCGCGGAGGCTGCGCGCAATGAGGAGGCGGTCCAGAAAAGATCGAGGCGGAAGCAGCGTCAGCAGCAGCAACAACGGCCATCTGCCTTCACCTGTACCAAGTGCGGCAGGGATTGTCACTCCCGAATCGGACTGCACAGCCATTCTCGGCGGTGCAGATAGACTCTCAAGAAGCTACGCCATCGTCTCTCGAGATGGACGGCTGCCGACGACGACCCCTCTCTGCACACCATCTTAATAAAGAAAAGTTGGCAAGTATAAGAATTCTAATCAAAGAAAAAATTGTGCACTTAATACATAATACTGATTGGCAAATTTTTATTTAATTAATTTTACTTTATTTTATGTTTATAAATGAGAATTCCAAGTAAGTCAGGTTACAGTTTCTGGATTATCAATAATTAATTTTTGAAAAATTCTTTAATACTATTCTATACGCTAGAAACACACAAGAGAAGGCAGCTCTGTATCCCTTTATCATCTGTAAGTGAATTAAAAGACAGATAAAATTTCCAGTCAGTTCATTATTAGGGACTACTTTAAAGCAATTCTCTTCACAACTAAAATGCAATTACAGGACTTCCGGCCAAGATGGAGGCTTAGACGGACGCGCTCGGTCTCCCTCTACAACTAGAGAGGAATACAACTACTTCAAAACAAAGGATAACTAGAAATTCCAGAAAATAAAACTACACGGAAGCCCAACATATGAAGTTATAAACCAGCGGCGCCCTTTGGGCAGGTAAGAGCATAAGAGGGTGGCACTGTTTGCGGTCGCACCTGGGACAGCGGTGGGGAGAACAATCCCGGCTGCAGTCGAACCCCCAGCAGCTCGCGACTCCAACGCTGGGGAAAGCAGCCACCACATCGCCTTGAACAGTGAGGCCCAGGGGGGCGGGAGGACGGATCCTGGTCTCCTAGCGGAATAACTGTGTGAATCCATCTTGGACCCCCGCCCCCAAAGAAAGCGCCACAGGGCTGCAAAATAGGTCACGGACAGGCACCGGTCGCTGGATTGTGACGACAAAGCACCACGGCACAGCAAGAAAGGCTGCCGAACGGCGCCGGTCGCTGGGTCATTACGAGTACACAGGCACTGCCCCCTACAGCCGGCCCAAGAAAACAAAACGCATCTGTCAAAATGAGGCAGACAACTATAGAAATCCTGGTGGCACAGCTCACCAGGCAACAGATGGAGAACCTGACAGATGAACAGATAAGAAACCTGTCAGATGCTCAGTTCTGGGCCATTGTTATCAGGTGGCTTACAGAATTCACAAAAGATCTGGAAAAAGATGAGAAAGAAGCGAAAAACACTCATAACAAAAGGAACAAAACCACATACGAGACAGATGGTGAGGAAAAAAAATCCAGAGTTCATTTCAACAAACTGGAATATGGAGAAGGAACAAGCAGTCAACCAATGCAGTGAGAGGAAATGGGAAGCAACGATGAGAGGATCAGAAACCTCTGGGACAGCTATAAAAGGCCCAACATAAGAATCATTGGTTTGCCAGAGAGCGAGGAAGATGAACTAGAACTTGAAAAATTGAGTGAAAATATAATAAAGGAGAACTTCCCAGACTTGGGGAAGGAAATAGACTTACAGGTCCAGGAAGCACAGAGAGTTCCAAAAAAACTGGACCCAGGGAGAACCACTCCAAGACACATTATAATCAAAATGTCAAAAATTAAAGATAAAGAGAGAATCTTAAAAGCAGCAAGAGAGAAGAAAAGAATTATGTACAAAGGGGTCCCAATTAGACTATCAGCTGACTTCTCAAGGGAGACCCTGCAGGCAAGAAAGGACTGGCAAGAAATATTCAAAGTAATGAAAATCCAAAACCTACAACCACGAATACTCTATCCAGCGAAATTGTCATTCAGAATAGAAGGACAGAGAAAGTGTTTCCAGGACAAAATAAAACTGAAAGAGTTCATTAGATCCAAACCACTGTTATATGAGATGTTAAAGGGACTGGTTTAGAAAAAGGAGGATCAAGACTATGAAATCTAAAATGAAAACTGCATCACAAGAAACATCAGAAGCTAGGGAATTGAAACAAAGGCAAACTAAACAGGCAACGAGAGTGGAAAAAGAACTATAGGTACAGGGAACATATTGGGGGGAGGTCAACAGGGAGGGGGAATGGAGAGAGGGAGGGAGATGATATAGGAATTAAGGATCATGGTAGGAGGGAATGGAATAGACAGAGAGAGGTTGAGAAGAACTGTATGCACAACTAATGGACATGATCTAAAAGGGGGGGACAACTGGAGGGAGGGGGGCCACCGGGTGGAGGGGAGCAGAGGGGAGGGAAATTGGCACAAATGTAATATTATAATCAATAAAACACATTAAAAAATTAAAAATAAATAATAAATAAAATGCAATTACAAGGTATCGCTTAGATAAGTGCTACTCAAAGTGTGGCATGGTTTGCAGACTAGAGGAAATAGGCATGCAAATACCTTATAGCAATTTAACATGATGAAAATATTCTAGTGTGTGCTTTTCTGTTTTATAAAATTATCTGTTGATGATGGATTAGAAGGTAAAATTCTTCCTCTTTAAGCATCTTGAAAAGCTCATGATTAGAACACTGAACCACAAATGTGAACATGGGTTACATTTTTTAATGAGAGAAATGGTGGTATACAAAGCCTTGTTTCTGTTAAGAATAAAAAAGTGGTGTTTTGATCATTTAAAAATATTAAATTGTATCTCAAATGAGATTGGGTTAAACCCTGGGACAGCTCCATGGGCTTGTAACCTCTGCAATCACACGGGGCCCCGCTGTCAGAGGGACCCATCCTTGGTTTAATGCTCTGCTCTGGTTGGCTTGAAATTCTTAATCACTTTATCTTTGAACTTATGTTTCATAAGTGAAATCCAATGTGGCTATGGAGCATGTGTATGATCAGGGGAGACACATCCAATATGCGTGGCCAGCATTCCTTGCTGTCCTGTTTGCACATAACCTTCCTGATGTCCCATGAGCACAGAATTCTGATGGAGATATAATGCAAGGGAGTTCAACACAACTCAGAGAAAGTGAGTTCAAGGTCAAAGTGTTTCATCTCTGAAGGAGTAAGGGGAGGGGGGGTGCAGCACTGACCACAACAAGAGGTCATGTTTTCCACTTGACCCAGAACTTGCTCTGAATGCAGACAGTGGTGATGCTATTTTAGGAAACACAAACAACCAAGGAATCCTATCCTATTCTTTCTTATTACCATAATTTTTCTGTATTAGCCAACCATTTACACTAAAATATTATGATGTAAAAAGAAAGATCAAGATAGGGGAACCCACAACTCCCTTCCTTTCCAGTTCTTTCTTACTCTTGAGTAAATTGAAAGTAGAGTGTTCGTGGAATGTATACATTAGCAAGAAATAAAATAAAAACACAAGATAGTTTTGTGTAGAATTTCCATTGTTGTAATAAGAATGGAATACACAGTCATGTATAAGCTATAAAATGTAAATTACAATTTTTGGTGACTTTGCATGTGCATTAAATGTTCTAATATTTGCATTTAAGACTGCCATTACACCCTATAAAGATGAATCGTAAAACTCATGCTCTCAATTTAAAATTTTATTTAATTTTTTACTTAGAACAACATTGAATAACAAAAATAAACATTATGACATGTCAAGAGAGGGTCTTCAAAAGAAAGATCAATATTTTATATTTAATATTTTTAAAGAAATACTTTTTCTTGCTTTTGACAAGGGTCACCACTCTTTCATTCTGTACTGGGTCCCAAAAATTTTGTAGCTGACTCTGTTTACACAGGATATGTGATGTTTGCATTAAATGGTTCCATTTGCTATTATCCAGCCTATATGGATAATATCAGTTTAGGGATGATAACTTCAACAACATTAAACATGTTTTCTTGCCTCAAAAGTTTCTTAAAGTCTTTAACAGGTCAATGTACACTATGAAGAATTAGGAATGGGACAGAGTATGCTGCACATTTTCCCTTGTTTGAGCCCAGAGCTATTTTCTCAGTATTTTACTTAGCTTCTTTGAATGTCAGTTCCTCCTGCTTATAGAATGCCTAACTTAATGTTTGTTATAAAAATGAAATCTTCTAGCATGTGCCAAGCATCTAGTGTGTACTTAATTTTATTATAGCACTTAATTTTGGATTATTTCCAAATTCATCAAGTATATATGAAAAGGCTGTTCTCTGAAAGCAATATAATTAGTTTTGCACCATGAATATTTTCTAGAAATTTTAGGAGATCTTTATGTTCTCTATGGAGTAACAAAAAGAAAACATAGAAGATTTTATAGGAATAGAAACTGTTATTCATAATGGCCTGGCATATATTACATGCTCAATAGACATGGTAAAAATGAACTAATAAAAAAATCATAAACCAAAATAAAAAAGTATCTCAAGTACAGCTAGATTTACATTTTGGCTTTTTTCCATTAGCCAGAGTACTTTATATCTCACTTTCTTCATTTTAAAAATAAAGATCACAACTACCTTGCAGAATTATTATGTGGCATAAGTGAAATGTAGCATTTTCATATAGTGTCTTATACATAACTATTCAGTCCATGTTAACTATGCCAATATATTGAGAATTTCATCTCTTTACCAAGGTTTTACTCTAATCCAAGTCTCTGGGTCTCTGTTTTCTGTAAACAAAAAGAGAGATACTTCAATAATTCATAATCCAAGTAAAATTATAAAAATAGATGTAACAGATTAAAAAAATAGGTCAAAACAAATTTTGCATTTGTGTTTTTCACTCCAGAACTTGAAAAAGTTGGGTCAAAAATGGACAAGTATTATGATCACTCTTTCTTCAAATCTATCTCTGATAGTTCTCTTGGATATTGATTTTGAAACAGAATGGCCTCATATGAGACATAAAAGAAGAGTAAGTTTTTCACTGACTTAGTGATAGGACTAAAAATAATTCTTTATTAGACCTAGAACAAAAATTGTGAATAAATGTTTTATTATGCAATTTAAATACTGGATATTATCATTAAGTAGCATGTGTTTTGATACGTTGTTGATTGGCATTCCAGAAACTGAATATTATTAGCGTGTAATTCTTAGACAAAGGTTATAGAATAGCATCTTGGGAATTAGGGATTCCAGAGGACATCCCTGAGGAGACCATACCCTGGTGAAGAAGAGGTTATTTTATGACATTCTTTATGTTCCCCTCTATTTCCTCTTCACTATTTCCAACTTAGACCAGTCAAGCTCTTACTTTAAGAATATTCTTTTATGGTTGTCTCCTTGCCTTTTCATAATTATAAATAGTATTTATTTAAAAGCTAATCTGTGTCTGGCACTGTTCTAAGAACTTTGCATGTATTAACTCATGAGGAACATACTTTAATTACCATGTCCATTTTATAGGAAAAGAAACTAAAACACAGTAAGATTAAAAATAATTTGCTGAAGGTGGCCCTAGGAGTTGGTAGTAGAATCAGGATTCCATCACAGGCAGTTCAACTACAGGGTCCCTGCTTTGTATCACTGGCCTTTGCTGCCCCTGTTCCCTACCCACTGGAAAACCAGACCCTGGATGGGTTTCCATTGTCCCCAGTCAGTTCCCCCTTCCTATTTCCTACACTTAGGCACTTACGAGGTGTTCAAAAATATTTGCTAAATGAATGATCATGTGCAAATCAGAGTCTTCAGTGCAGATCTTTTTATTTGAGCTTCAGTTCCATGGGAATATGCACTTCTTCTCTGGAATGTAGCACAATTACAGGAATCCTAAATAATTATGATGATATAAACTCAGTATCCATTATCCATCTTCTCTTCTAGCCTCCATCTTTCTGAATGGAACTACCATTTAATTCTCTGCCCAAATCATAAAAGTTGGAGTAGCTTTTATCTTCTTTCTATCCCTCATTCCTCTTTGACAATCCTTTCTAAATATATTACACAGCAAAGCTTTCTTCTCCAACTACCAACACTTTCATTAAAGACTTCTTTTCTTGAGTAATGGTGGCAGCCATTTAACAGCTTCCAAGATTATTCTCACATTTTTTTGCTAGATTTATGCTTCTAAAACTCTGATCATTCAATTGTAGAAACAATAATGCCTCCCCACAAAGATGGCTATATGCTAATTCCTGATACCTGTGAATATGTTACCTCATTGGCAAAAAAGTCTTTGTAGATCATAATTAAGGTAAGGACCATAAAATGGAGGAATGTCCTAGTCTGCTGGGTCTGATGTATTCATCTTGTTCTCTAAAAATAGAGATATTTTCTTGGTTGTGGTCAGAAGAAGATATCACTACAGAAAAATAGAGAAATGTAACATTGTTGGTTTTGAATAAGGAGGAAGAAAACCATGAATGAAGGAATGCAAGTTTCTCGAAGCTGGAAAAGGCAAGAAAACAGGCTCTCCCATAATGGTTTGGGGTGGGGGGGAGGTGTCACAGCCCTGCTGTCACCTTGATTTTATCTTATTGAAATCTGTGTTGGACTTCAGAATTAGGGAACTATAATAAATTGTGATTGTTTAAGCCTAAATCTGTGGTAGCTTATAACAGCAGCAATGGAAATCTAATATGATCTCTATATATCATCTAATATAATAATTCCTCAGAGATTTTGGGATTTCTTCCTTAATGTTTGGTGTCTTGCTTGGGTATCCTTATATTTTTTCACATCATGCCTACGGCAGTTTTCTATTATAGTTCTTGTCCTAATTTCATACTGGTGTGAGGATGGCCAAAAGGGCTCCTGTCCACCTGTAAGTGAGAATTCCATTTTCTTTCTGATATTAAAATCATAAAATCTATACTCAATAAATGTAATTAACTCAGGGAATAAACAAAATTTGGGGTTTAAGAGTATGATAAGTAATTTGGGAAATACAATTCTTAATAAAGATACCTGTTAGTAGTCTCAAGCAGGTAGAAAAATATGTGATTGCATCCAGTAAATAAAAATTGTACTAATATTACCTTATTGTAGAAAAAAACTTGCAACTAAATGTGCACCAAGAAGCAGAAGCAGAGGCAGATATATAGTGTGAAGTGAATGAAGCTGAACATTGTTGACCTCCTCACTTGCATGCCCCTCCTAAAGTCCTGAGAGGTCGGAAAGTATCATACATTATGTTAAAATTTGCATTAGTGAGATATTTACACTGCAATCAGGTAAGACTACTGCTCTTACCATTTCTCTATCATATTTTACTTTCTGTTGGGTGACATTGGAAGAACATGTTGTATTTATAATTTTATTTTCTTAAAGAGGTTTCCAAAATCGTATAAGCTTCAGGTCATGCAAAACATGGATCCTTATCCACTTAGAGAAAAGTGAAGACAACATAGAGTTTGGATTTATTATTAAAGTACAGTAAAAGTAAGCAAGTGTCCTGTTTCAGGGAAAAGGTTTCCTAGTCACTAGGGGAGGAAAAGCATTATTAAGGAGATGTTCTTTCTGATATCACTAAAGTCAAAATACATGACTAACATCACTTTGATAATAACTTGGTGTTTTATGTGGCATGCCTATAGAGGAAGGACACAATAATCGGTCAATAATACTTAATAGGTTGCCACTAAATGGTACTTCTCATTGCAAAATAATCTTTGGAAACTTTAGAATAGATGCATATACATGATAGTCAAAGTCAAAGCATTTATGTCCATTAATCACTTGCCACCATGTTGGATTCTTGCACATGGAGCAGTAGAGAAAATGGACTCCCCTCTCTCATAGAGCTTGTATATTATTATAGGAGCGTGGCATAAAATAAAAGTTAAATAAACGAATGAGATTGTTATCCATAGAGGGGAGTGAAAGTCTACTTTAGATGGGGTGATAAAGGCAGTCTGCTCTTAAGCAGTGACATTTGAGTGGAAGTTTCAAAGAAAAGAGATCTCTGGATGAGAAATTTCGTTATAAGGAGTCATAAATTAATGTTTTTCAAATTGTGGTTTGTAACCAATTTGTGGGTCTTGAAATCAGTTCAATGAGTTGCAGCAAATTTTTATTTTTTAGATTCTTGAAAAGCTGGAAAGAATGCTCCCACCATACCTTTTTTATAATCAGAAAAGAATAAAATATTTAAAAAATTAGAGTGCATTGCATATATTAAAACTATAGTTTTTATAAAATGTTTTGTGTATGTGCACACAAGTGTTCCTGTGTACGCATGAGTGTGTCTGTATACGTGTGTATACATATATGAATTATGATATAAAATATAAGTTTCTTCCTCTGCATCCTAGTAAACATTTGACAGCTTACTGGAGAGCTTACCAAGAATATGGATACTATTCTACATGAAATAAGACACTGATGGAATGTTTTAAGCCGTATATGTACATACAAAGGAAAAATGTGCCCTGCTCAAAAGCTGGATATATTGATTCACTCATTCCTCTAGTGAGATTAGATTTAAGTATTTGGAAAGATGAAAAATCAGACCCCTGGTCATGGTGCATTTTATACTAGGTGGCGTCTTAGAGGTTCAACTAACCACCCTCCTCCAGGAGGTACCCATCCTACATTAAGCTGTTTTGGGAAAATTACAAAAAAATATGCCCCTTGGAAAGGACAGATTAAAAGAGAAGATGCCTCCTCTGAGGTGCAGTTGCATGGCAATAACCTCACTAGGGTGACCAGCTGCACAGTTTGGTGGGCAGACTTCAGGCTGGGTTTCAGTTCCCACTTTTCTTATAGTTGAGTACATTTTTCCCTGCAGGAGCTACCCAACCTCATGCAGTATCCCTGGGCATTCCCTGAATCTCCTCTGCTTTGTGTCTCACCAGTCAAATTCCAACAGTATTTGCTATCTTTGATGGTAATTGCTTACTTAGCAGAACTTGGGATTTTTAGGCACTATCAGTACCTAATATAGTGTCTGGTTTAAAATTATGCTAAAAGATGAAGCAAGTAATCAAAGAATTAATGATCTATGAATCAACAAAGTAAATATGTTATATGGTGATGTCAGAAACCTACATCTGTAAGTGACACATAGAGCAACCTAAAATAAAAGACAGCTGGAACAACGTCTCAAAGTCAGGCCAAGTTTTTTCTGGCACTCTGAACATTCCAAGTAGTCCCAACTGCTTCAACTTACTCTTCTTGATTTCTGTGCTCCTTTTTCTTAATATCCATTTTTTTCCCTTCCAGTTTGACTATTGGTGATTACTGAGCCCTTGCTTTGATATTTCCACTGGTTTTTTGTTGCAGCATAATTTCCCTAGTAAAGGGTAGCTCCAATTTTCACCTCTTCATTTGCCCCCTGATTATGATGACTGATTGACCAGTATGGCCAATATCATCCTGCTGAAGGCTCCATCTGCCATATGTCTAACTCTCTGAGTCCTGACATTTCCCTTCCAAGGAGCCTGGCCCATCCTACCCCTTTCACATCACCCCAAAAAAGCTTGGCTTTCTATATTGAATCTTCATTTATCAATTGATGTTAGTCACCTGGTATACCAAGCATTTTAAAGTTAGGCATACGACAGGTAAAATCTGTAGTACTGTACATGTCAGCAGTCAATGTTAAAATAAACAGGGTGAATTTAACCATGCTTATTGTCATTACTTAATTAAAATGATTACTTTATACAGCACTTTCATACTGAAAATAAGAAAAGTATTACATAAAATTCACATGATTCATTAATATGGTAATTAGAGAATTTAAAAAAGTATTTCTAAACAAAACTGTTATGAAGATTTAGCACAGATTATGGTTCTAAAGATGTGACTTTACCTGTGGTTGAGTCAAGAAAAGAAACTGAGGAAAGCTACTGACCAAGATTTCAGTGCCTAACCCGAGAGTATCAGTTATATAATACTTGTGTGCTATTTAATCCAAGAGCTTCAGTTATGTAATACTTGGTGCTATTTAATCCAAGAGTTTCCATTATGTAATACTTGTTGCTATTTGAGGGATTCCGTGTCAATGCAAATATCAAACAATATAAGAAGAAACAGTCATATTGGATTCAGCAGCACTATTACAAAATGTTCACTTGTATGTTTGGTTTTTACTTTAGCTTATCAAGCATGATTGAGATTTTCAAGAGATATAGATTTTTGAAATATCTCCACTCAAATCTGAGTAACTGTAAATGCAAATGGGCCTGTTAAGTAAGCTCTTTCTGTTTGAGCAAAAAAAAAAAAAAAAAAAAAAAAAAAAATTAAATAAGTAAATTCAGAAAATTAAATGAGGACTCAGTCAGGTTTAAGGACAATTATTTAGGTCATGCTGTCTTAACTTGGTCTTTGCTCATGGACTCATTCCTTCAATTTAGAGGAAAATTGTAGATAATGGAAAAATCACTGAGAATTACAGCTTTCGTTTGGGCACATACATATTTATTTTCTTTAAAATGTAGACATGTGCAAAAAGTATGTAAGTTATGATGTCTCTGGTAGTTTTGTTCCTCCCCAATTCCCCATATCCACCTACCCACAGAAACATATAAACAGAATTATATATAGTTTTTTTTTAAACAAATCAAACATTTCTTTAGAATGGTGCAAGTCTGAATCTAAATACATTAAAGCAGACAAAATCTAATTGAGCCAAAGATAACAAGATTTATTTCAAGGTGGTTAAAACATGAACCTGTATAGACTGGTAATTCTTGATCAGATTAACAAATAGAAGCAGAAATGCTTTTTAAAAAAATTCTAATACACTTACTGTCTTTATCATTTGAAAATGTGTTTGCAGTTTCTCTAGCTTATGCTTAAAAAAAAAATCTCTTGGATGTAAGAGTCAAGTGTCAGAACATGAACCTTGGAAACCATGTGATTTGAGCCCTGAGAGATTATAAAAAGACGTGGTGGGAGCATTCTTTTAAAATAATAAGTTACGTGCATACGATTTCAGTACAGTATTCCCTCACTTATTGTGGGTATTACGTCTAGACCCCCCCGCGATAGGTGAAAATCCTTGAAGTAGGAACCTTACATTTATTTTAGTATTTATATGTATTTTAAGGCTTTATAAACCCTTCCCACACACTTATAAA
Source organism: Furipterus horrens (assembly GCF_987537825.1). NCBI lineage: Eukaryota > Metazoa > Chordata > Mammalia > Chiroptera > Furipteridae > Furipterus > Furipterus horrens. The sequence goes on along the minus strand of NW_028327176.1, from coordinate 138,873,134 downwards.
CCATTCCCACTCCCTTATTAACCTTTTCCACACTTTTATAAACATTACTTATGTTCTTAAACATATTCCACACTCTTAAACCTACGTAACTTTAACAGCATATGTAAACAGTACCGCAAAATCCCACGACATAGTGAAAAATCTGTAATAAATAATTAAATATAATATTTTTAAAAAATCCCACGATACAGTGAGGTCATGATAAATGAACCGCGATATAGAGTGGGACTACTGTATTTAGTTATAATAAAAAAATCACTAATTCCCAGATTTGGGGACTTTTATGGACCAGAAAATGTTCAAATAAAATAATATTGAGCCCTGGCTGGTGTGGCTCAGTGGATTGAGTGCTAGCCCGCTAACCAAAGGGTTGCTGGTTCGATTCCCAGTCAGGACACATGCCTTGGTTGCAGGCCAGGTCCCCAATGGGAGAGGAGGGCTCACGAGAGGCAACCACACATTGATGTTTCTCTCCCTTTCTTCCTCCTTACCTTCCCCTCACTCTAAAAAATAAATAAATAAAATCTTTGAAATAAATAATATTGGTATTTTCTTTCCAGTAAGGGTAATAAAACAACAAAACAACCAACTACACAAAATAAACCTGCCATCTATTGTTATTACAATTTTTTAAAAGCAATGTCATTTGAAACCAAACAATTATGAGTTATAATCTTAATGTATCAAATTTAGGTCTATGAAAACTCACTATTTCAAAACTGTACTTTGTTTTGCCACAACCATAAAAATTTAGTCAAAAAGCACAAAGGTCAATATAGCTGATAACCTCTGTTATGAAGGCTTCTAAAGTGCTGAGTGTGTATTTAATTTGCACAAAGGGAGGTTAATAAATTAAGCTTAATTATTTCCTGACCTAAGCTCTGATTTCCTTATGTGTAAAATGGGCATAATAATAATTCTCACTTCATTGACATGCAGTGAGAATTCAATGGATTAACATACCTAAAATCTTTAAAACTGTGTGTGTCACACAGGGTAAGTGCTCAATAAATGTTAGCTATTGTTCTTATTGTCAAAGAGATTTGACTTATCTCTAAAATATTCAGCTCTGATACCTGCATTAAATAACTCAAAAGGAAAAAAGGAATCATTAACAGATATTAGACTCCAGTTTATGATACGCATGCTAAAGTATACAGGTGAATGGTACTAATGTCTGCAATTTACTTTGCACAAATAAAAAAAATGAATTGACAGAGGGATATATAGATGGATATCCAAGCAAAAAGCAAATGTAATATAATGGTAGTTGTAGAACCTAAGTAGTAGGTATATACAATATTCTTTCAAAGTTCCATATGTTTTACATTTTCAAAATACAATGGAAAAAATTAAAGGGTACAAAAATTTAAAGAAACAATCTTAAAATTTTTACTACCTATTAGTTAAAATAGAAGCTACCAGATGCAGACATTGTTCCAACATTTATCTGGGAGTTCCACAGATAATAATCCTTTAAAGGCTGGATTTCTGCTGCTTGCCTCCAGCTCCAAAATTATTAGTTGTGATGGTGCCCCTTTAGATATAACCATGTTTGCTCTGACTCTCACATTAACCATGTATCAGAGACCCTGTGGGAGACACTGGTGTCTGCAGACACAATTTCACATCTAGTTCTGACTCACTTGACCAGGCTGAACCTTGTGGCATGGGAGGTGAATGTGTAAGGCATCTGGTAATGACTGAGGGTTCTAAGTCAGTCTCCAGTCTAAAGCCAAGTTCTAGAGAAGCAGTACTGGTAGCAATATAATAATAATATCCTGGAGAAATAGTGCATTAATTGCAAAAACATGAAAGACAATAAAAATGTGTTGGCTTCATAACTTGTCACAAAACACCTGGTACAGTACAGTTTTATTCTTGTTTAAAACATTTTTTATTTTAAATATATGAGGTCTGTCTGGAAAAAGTTCAGCCATTGTCAATTTAATGGGAATGGCTCGTGCAATATCAATGTAACCTGGCAGCCAAGGAGAGTGGACTGGAATGTTCATGCGTGAACAATGATGACCACTGAGTGAGCATGTGTACTGTGTGGCCGTCTCATTCAAAATGACTGAGCAAAAAGAGCAATGAGTCTGCATTAGATTTTGCATTAAGCCTAAATATTTCTCTGTGGAAACTATCTGGATGATTCAGAATGTCACAGCTATGGGCAACTGGTGACTGGCAACTTCATCAAGACAATGCGCCTGCTTGTGCATCACACCTCGTGCAGAGTTTTTTGGCAAAACATCAAATCACTGAGGTGACTCAACCTCCTTACAGCTCAGATTTGGCGCTGTGTGACTTCTGGCTTTTCCCAAAAGTAAAATCACCCTTGAAAGGGAAAAAAATTCAGACCATTGATGAGACTCAGGAAAATACAACGAGGCAGCTGATGGTAATTGGGAGAACTGTGTGAGGTCCCCAAGTGTCTACTTTGAAGGGAACCTAGGCGTCATTGTCCTATGTACAATGTTTCTTGTATCTTCTTTAATAAATATCTCTATTTTTCATATTACATGGCTGAATACTTTCTGGACACATTTCATATATTATATGTACGATGGGTTGTTTTAAAGATTTTATGTGTGTGTGTTTGAGTGTGTATACACAGAGATATGTATACACATATACATATATGCTAACATATTGGACTCCTAATGGCTCTGGAGCTGTAAAATGTTTTTATATAAGATGTTGCTATTTTTAATAGATATTTTTTCTTTATAATCTCAACCAAAACAGTGCCAAGGTTTTGTTTGTTTGTTTTAAATGTTCAAGACTTGTTATAGGCTATTAAAATGTAAATAATAACTCAGTGTGAAGCCATAGCTAGTTGTTCTGGAAATTATTATAGTTTCACCAGGAAAGAATTATGATTTTATGTTAGAAATAGGGAAAAATACTTAAGATATGTATTTAAAATCCAAAAATAAAATAAATCAGTTAAATATTTTGCAGTTTGTAGGAAATTTGTAGATGTTTTAGTGATGTATCTTCTGGATGCCAATTATTTTATTTCATTTTAACTATATATATTCTCCCAGGTTTTCTTTAAGGAAATCATATGTCTGCAAGCAATGATTGTTTTCTCTCTTCTTTACAGTATTTATACATTTGGCTTTCTCTTTCTCACTGACTGTGACATGAAATACAACTATATAGTAATTTCTTCCCAACACATGGATAACTATGTATAGATCAGTATGAGCAAAAATAATTCTGCTTTAATCACTTTGATATTTCCACTAAACCTTTCTTTTTATGAATTATCTAGATAATAATTGCCATTCTTTTCCTTATTTCTATATAAACATAGTATCAAAGAAAATACTCTTCTTCAATAATATTTTTGAACAATATGGTTAGGCTATGACAAGAGGAGACTCATGATTAACACAAGTTAGAAGTGGTGACTATAAATGTGTATGTTAAATGTGATTGTTTAGTGTCCTGAATAGAGTTTCAGAAAACATAGATGAGCAAAATTTGGAACCAGATATGCCTTTAGAAATGCGCTTTCATGAAGGAGAAAATGAATGTTCAAGACAATTAAAAGATGCATCTCTCAAGTCCATCTCAGGACCAGGTAAGTGGTAGAGTCACCTGATTCAGTACTTTTGCTCCCACCCCTGACAATACCTCTGCAGAGTTTCTGTTATTTTACTATGCAGAAAGATGACTTTAGAAGGAAACCCATAAGAAAAAGCACTTATCTTAATTTGGATAGATGTCTGTTTATATTCAGGGACTAGTAATGAGATTATATTTAATTTTGAAATATTTATACAAGACCTACGCAAGTTACATATAGATTTCCAATAACATATTTTGCTAAGCACAATAGGAAAGAACTAAGAGTGATGGAGAATTTTTCACCCTGGTTTTTCATGGCTTGAGAACACTTAGGATTCATACATCAAATACTTAATTTACATCAGATACTTGGGTGGCTGCTTAAGGTACACATAAACACTGCCCTCAATAAGTTGACAGTGTTATATGAGGAAATTACTGGTATGTAAATAGCATTTGCAATGTTGTGTTTTGCAAGATTGATCAGGAAAGTAATAACTGGAGAGGTATAGGCATGTTACATTAGGAGGCATACCAGCCAAGCATAGGAAAAGAGCAAAATAATTAAGGTGGAGGTGTGAGCAGTTGAGTGTCAGGCAAAGAAAAAACAGTTCAAGGCCTGAGAATTCTGGTGGATCAATTTCTCTTCCTCTCCCACTGCCCCAGTCCCCAACTTTTATGCATTAACAAAACAAATAAACAAAAAATGGTAAAGCTCAAGAACAGAAAAACTGATGTGACATCAACCCCAACAAAACTGACCCCCTTCCAGTGTTTTTGAAATTCATCACAAAGATAAAATGAAGGAATCCTCATATATTGCTTCTTGACCTTCAGCTTCATATTGCTTCATTCAAGTATTCAATAATACTATTGAATACTTGAATAATATTGAATACTTGTATATTGTGAAACATGCCACTTTTCACTTGTGGAACACCAGCTGCTAGGCAATCCTTTATTTTGACCACATGATTGCACTGAGTTGATGGATAAATAAATGCATTCATTGCTGTTTTTCTTGATTGTAATTTTTCAGTCTCAAATAGTATGTGTTTAGTTTTCTTAAATGGACCTTAAATAGATGGACCATTTAAATAACTATACATTGGTACTATGTTAGATACTTGAATAACAAGGTCAAATCACTTATAATCCCTGCCTAACACAATAGCATACAATATTCAGAACAAGTTAGAAATTTAGAATATTTTATTTAAGGTCATAGTACATATTATGATGTATTAGTTAATAGTACCTAGCAAACATGTAATAGGAACCTGACAAATAGTTGGAACTAAGAAGAAAAGAAAGCAGGAAGACAAGAAAGAAAGCAAAAAAGAACAGGAAAGAATTAGTTTGGATTTAAAAGTGCAAGGTATAATATTCTCACATATTTTTAATCCAAGAAACCCCTATATAGATAATAGTTTGTAAGAAAACTCAAGATGTAAAGAAAATATGTTATGCATTCTATTAGGTCTATACATACTTATTGATTGCTTACTGCATGTTTTGGCTGTGTTAGGTGATAGAGACATAGCAAAGAACAGGATCTGTCTTTATTTTATTTTATTTTATTTTGGTTTTTCAATTACAGTTGTCCCCTTTTCCCCTAATTTCTCTCCCCCACCCAACCCACCCCTCTCCCGCAATCATATCCCTCCCCGTTGTCCATGTCCATGAGTCATTTATACGGGTTCTTTGACTAAACCCTTCCCTTACTTATCCCCCTTCTCTCCCTCTAGGATCTGTCCTTTTAGAGCTTTACTTCTAGAAGTGAAGATAGATAATAAGATAAATTTTTAAGTGGTGTAAGTAATATGAAAATGACAAAACAGGATGTTGTGACTGAAAAGGCTAGACAGAGAGTCAGGCTACTTTGGATAAGGTGAGTGAGACAGCCTTTGCGAGGAGGCAATGCTTGAGATGAGAAATGGAAAAATGAAGAAACCTGTGAAAGAAAACATCACCAGCACAAGCCCTGTGGTGGGAACGTGCTTGTCAAGTTCAAGAAATGGAATGAATAAAAATAAGGGAGAGGGTACATGGTATAAAATGAGGACAAGTTAATAGGCACAGTGATATAGGGACTTAGAGGAATATTCATGAATTGATAGAGAACTAATGGAGAGTAGGTAGTAAGCGGAGACATGACCTTTGTTGAAGGAGGACTGTGCCACCACCAGAAACTTGTTCTGAGGATTGTGAAGTTTCTCCCATGTTTCATGCCTGCAATTCACGTAACTAGCACTAGTTGAATTCCAGCACCTTGGTTTCCACCAATGACATATTGGTGCTCAGTTCAATTAAACAAACAGTTCCTTTCCTGACATCTGTGTTGGCAATGATTGTTTTGGATTTGACACCAAAATAAAGGCAACAAAATAAAAAATAAATAAGTGAGATTACATCAAACTATAAAGCTTCTTTACAGTGAAGGAAACACAACAAAATAAAAAGACAGCCTTCTGAAGGGGAGAAAATCATATATCTGATAAGAGGTTAATATCCAATATATATATAAAAAACTAATACAACTTGATAGCAAAAAACTATGATCAAAAATGATCAGGGGATCTAAAAAGACTTTTTGTTTTTCAAAGAAAACATAAATGGTCAATAGGTACATAAAAAGGTGCTAAACATCACTAATCTTCAGAGAAATCCAAATCAAAACACAATTGATATCACCTCATATCTGTCAGAATTATCATCATCAACATGACAAGAGATAACAAATGTTGGCAGTGGTGTGGAGAGAAGGGAATCCTTGGGCACCGTTGGTGGAAATGTAAATTGGTGCCGCCACTAGTGAAACAGCATTGAAGTTTCTCAAAAATTTTAAAATAGAACTACCATAAGATTGATCAATCTCACTTCTGGGTGTATATTTAAAAGAGAAAAAATATGAAATTGAAGAGATATCTGTACTCCCATGTTCACCACCAGTATTATTCACAATAGCCAAAATATGGAAACAAATGCTGTCCACCAACCGTAGAATGGATAAAGATACGATACACACACAGACCACACAGGACATACATAAAAATGTTATTCAGCCATTAGGATGAAAAAAATTCTGCCATTTATGACAACATGGATAGAACTTGAGGACATCCATGTGAAAAAAGCCAGACAGAGAAAGACAAAATACTGGCTGCTATGCGGAAACTTAAAAATAGAAATAACACTCATAGAAAGAGAGAGTAGAAAAATATTTGCCAAGGGTTGGAGAATGGGGAAATAGCGAAAGGCTGGTAAAAGCATAAAATTTTTCAGTTATAAGATGAATAAGATCTGAGAATCTAATGTGCAACATGGTGACTATAGTTGATAACATTGTAGTATATAATGGAAATTTGCTAAGACAGTAGAACTTAAATGTTTTCACCAAACAAATAAATATATATACATAAATATAAGGTGATGGATGTGTCAATTAACTATATTATTTGAGTGCTTTCATAACTTATATAAAACAACCACAATGCACAGTTCAAATATCTTACAAATTTATTTGTCAATCATACCACATAAAAGCTGGGGAAAAAATTTCCTGAGCACCTGCCATGCCTATTGCTTACTTAGTGATAGGAATACTAACATGAAAAGCACAGTACTTGTCCTAAAGATTATACAACATAGAGGAAAAGAGAGACATATTAACATAATTTTAGAATAATAGATTTTGCTGAGGTAGAGATATTAAAAGATTAGGGTGAGGATCAATTATCCCAGACTGATGGTTTGGGCAAGGCTTCTTGGAAGAGGTAACACCTCAGTTTTCAGTTCATTAACCAGACCACATAGGTTGGTCCATGTACAAAGAAAGTAAAAGCTAAAGAAGAGACACATTTTCTATAGATGAATGCAAAGAGGGTATTTCAAGTCAGTACTACTAAAGCTTAAAATATGCACCAAGGGCCAGTGGGAAATGAGATTTGGGACATAAAAAACAGATCAAGAAAGGTATTAAGGTTATTTCAAGCTGTTCAAACACTATCCTGAGATCAATTAAAACCAGTGATGGATGTAGGAGGGTAGACTGGACCTACTGAAACTTGAAATTTAAATAGATCTCTGGCAGCTGATGGGGAACATCTCAGAAATATTTTTTTTGTGGCTACTACCCTGGAAGAAATTCTCTAGAAATGACAAACCTCTTCTGAATTCTTTAAACATCTTTTGACCATGGTAGAGCACTTTTAAAGAGACTTAGTTAATATGTCCCTTATAGTATCCAACATTTTTCTTTTACTTATAAATTTATATAATTATATAAAATATATGCCTGGTCCTCGGGAGCATCTGAGAGGCAACTGATAGATGTTTCTCTTGCACATCAGTATTTCTCTCATTCTCCCTCCCATCCTCTCTCTCTGAAAATAAAATCTTTTTTTATAAAAGAAGATTAAATGGAAAGCCATACCTTTTTTAAAAATCCTACAATTATACATTTTGCATTTTAAAATCTATATCCACTGTCACCTTACATATCTTACTTGAAGTCCATTCACCTTTAGGCAAGTCACTGAAGCACTGCACTCAGTTCAAGGCAGCACATACCTTTGGTGAAGATGGAGGTCTCAGGTGTGTGTATTCCAGTGTCTGTATTAGACCCTAATTAGCTCACCTGTCTGTACATTCCCAGTACCTTCAAAATAATAGCCCAGTTTAAAGTCTTGGCCAATATTGGCATAAACCCATTATTAAACTATTTTCTCATTCATCTTACCTGTCACTGGAGTAATTCTTTAAAGAACCTGTATCTCTGCCACTCTATATTTTTAATTCAGCATATGTAGCCAATGGTAACATGATATAGTTTGTACATTTCTCTGGAAAGAGGATTCAAAGGTTTTTTGTCATCATTTAATAATTGATTATTTTCACAGTAAGATTAATGACTGAGCACTTTCAGAGTTTTATTCAGACAGAGATAAAGGTAAATTGAGGGGTTAACCTTTAACATATGAGTTTGTCATTTCTATTCTTCTTTTTCCAGTGTTTGCTGTTGACAGGGAGTTGATGAATTTCCAGGCTAAGTAATTAATTGTGATTTACATGTTTTCTGGACCCCGCTGTTTCAATTAAATAAGGATTCATTTTATTTTATAACAATTTTTGTTCTACCTATGAACTGCTATACACATTTTAGGTGGCTCTGTCTCATTGGCAAAGAAAAATAAATGTCCGAGTCAATCAAGGTTCACTAACTACTTAGCAATTTTAATTAGAAATCAAGAAGTTATCAGTAAGTCTTAGAGATGAGGTACAATTACTTCCATGAAATTCAACTCAATATTTTTAAAACTTAGCTTAGCAATGTTATGAAACTACTGCTAATAAATGGGCTTTCAATATTTTTCAAACTTTTACCAAGAGTAGTTTGCTTTTAAACTTCTTTATTTATCTGCATAGGGTATAATTAATTGTACAAAATTCCAATTCCCATTGTAGAGAGCTAAAAACCATATGTAATTTTTCTTAATAGGCTGGAATATTTTCCTGGTTAGCGGCATATAAACTTCTTTCTGAGAATCACAAAATTGGTGTACTGAGATGAATTGGATGCAAACCTGGCCTGAAGTTTTTGTACAATTGCTGTAATAATATGCACTGTTCACCTACTCCTCAGGTTGCCATTAGGGATAAAAGCATATTATCTCAGTGGTGTGCTGTGCTTAATCTCTAAGGTGACACAGCCTGCCTATACACAGGGCCTGGCTTAAATCAGGAAACTGAACCATTATGAGAGTGCAGGAACATTGATATAACAATGATGTGACCCCCAGTATTCATATCTGGTTAAGAATAGCTAGTTTTGAATGGAATAACAAATTTTACTGCCTACTTTTACATATAGAAAATTGTAGTACATTACCCCCTAGGACATATATTCTAACATTGAAATTTCTAACATATTTTTCACAGAATCTTGGTAACTAGATATCAGAGAGAACAATGTAATGAAGAACTAATGTACTTCAGACTTATTCAGATACTTAATAAGCATTGTACAAGCATATTTAGGCCCTGGCTGGTTTGGCTCAGTGGATTGAGCGTCGGCCTGCGAGCTAAGTGTCGCTGGTTCGATCTTCCAGTCAGAGCACATCAGAGAAGGAAAACTCTGACTCCAAAAAACCTCCGCTGCCTTGCAGCATACCTCTTCAGGGGAAAGGCTAAGGAAGTAAACCCTGACAGAAAATCCGGAGCTGGAGTCCCTAAGGCGGTTTGACGTTGTAGTCAACACCGGCAACTCCTGCGGCGCACCTGAAGCCAAGCTGTATTGACTCCGTCTTTCCCTTGGACCCTTCAGCTGCGAAGAGAGGGGGGGTCTGCTGCATGGGCAACAGCAGACCCTCCATATCACCCTGCCCAGGCTCTGTAGCTTCAGCTTCACTGGAGAGGACACTCCAGCGTCATCACAAGATGTCGATTCAACACGGGAGGAGACAGATACCGTGTCACTCCCGAGTTGGACTGCACAGCCATTCTCGGCGGTGCAGATAGACTCTTAAGAAGCTACACCATCGTCTCTCGAGATGGACGGCTGCCAACGACGACGACAAGCATATTTGAGTATGTGTCTTCCTTCCTTCTTCTTTCCTTCCCTAGTCTCTCATCTTTATTTCTAGACATTCCTTAATTTGCTGAAAATTTAAATGCATTATGATGAAAACATAATTTTCTGGCCAAATAGGGTAGGAGACATGACACTAAGTGAGCGCATTCATAAATTAAATCATAGACTTCTGGCCAAAATGGAGGTATAGGTAGATACGCTGCATCTCCCTCCATAACCAAGAAGGACTACAACTACCTCAAAACTGGAGATAGCCAGAAGTTCCAGAAAATTGAGCTACATGGAAGTCCAACAAACAAAGATATAAAGATGACATATTCATCCAGACAGGCAAGGAAGGGCAGAGCAAGGGCAGAGAAAACATGAGGTGGACGTGGCACATCAATGACAACAGTAGCTGTAGCTGGCCAGCATAAAGTGCAGTCACACATTAAAAAAAGTAGGGAGGACACCTGGGGAGCATTCCCAGGCCCAGACCAGACAGAGTAGATCATGGTTCCAGCGCCAGGGAAAATAAAGCCTCATTGTACCTGACTATGAAAACTAATGGGGGTTGGTGCAGAAGAAGAAACTGCCAATCTCTGAGCAGAGTGCATGTGTTTAGGGGCCCCCATGGTCCTAGAATGTCCGCAGACCCACCCACTCTGGGAACCATGCCAGGGCAATGGCTAGAGAGGTGCCAGTCCCATACAGGAAGCAGGGGAAGTCCTGGAAAAGGGGCGAGTGCTGAGCAAGTGGCATTGTTCCCTCTCAGACCCCTCCCCCACACACAACACCACAACATGGTGAAGCAGATTGTCACATACTGATGAATACCTGAGTCTCCACCCCTTGTAATGTAACAGGTGCAATAGCTCTACCTAAGACAGAGAGGCAAACAAACACAAGAGGAGACAGAGAAGTATCACCCAGAAGAGGGAACAGATCAAGGTTCCAGTGGGAGAACTTAGTGATGAGGAGATATCCAACCTAACAGATACAGAGTTCAAAACACTGGTGCTAAAGATACTTCCAGACTTGACAGATACGCTTAAGTATGGCAAATGCACAAGGGAAGAAGTAAAGGCTCTACTAAGTGAAATGAAAGAAAATCCACACAAAATCAGTAGTGAAGGGAAGGAAACCAGAGTTCAAATCAAGGATTTGGGACATAAGGAAGAAATAAAAAGTCAACCAGTACAGAATGAAGAAACAGAAATTGAAAAATAAAACAAAACAAAAAACGAGGAGAGGCTTAGGAACCTTTGGGACAACTTTAAACATGCCAACATCCAAATCATAGGGTTTGATTTGGATATTGAGAAGAGGAAGAGCAAGAAATCAAGAACTTATATGAAAAAGTAATGAAGGAAAACTTCCCAAATTTGGCAAAGGAAATAGATAAACAAGTCCAAGAAGCACAAAGAATCCCAAACAAGCTAGACCCAAAGAGGACCACACCAAGACACATCATAATTAACATGCCGAAGGTTCAAGATAAGGACAGAATCTTAAAAGCAGCAATAGAAAAAAAGAGAGTTACCTGCAAAGGGGTGCCTATAAGACTGTCAGTTGATTTCTCAAAAGAAACTTTGCAGGCAAGAAGGGACTGGCAAGAAGGGACTGGCAAGAAGTATTCAAGTGATAAAAAGTGAGGACCTACAACAAAGACTACTCTCTCCAGCAAAGCTATCATTTAGAATGCAAGGGCAGATAAAGTGCTTCCCAGATAAGGTAAAGCTAAAGGAGTTCATCATCACCAAGCCCTCATTATATGAAATGTTAAAAGGGCTATTTTAATAAGAACAGGATAAAAACCATGAACATTAAAATGACAACAAATTCACAACTATCAATAACAGAACCTAAAAAATAAAAACAAAAACAAATTAAGCAAACAACCAGTATAGGAACAGAATCATAGGTACGGGTCCATTTGGAGGGTTATCAGCTGGGAGGGAAAGGGGAAGAGTGGGGAAATGGTGCAGGGATTAAGAAGCATAATTGGTAGGTACAAAATAGACAGGAGGAAGTTAAGAATAATATAGAAAGTGATGAACCCAAATAACTTACATGCATGACCCATGGACATGAACTAAGAGGGGGTTGGACTGCTGGATGGAAGTGGGGTACTGGGTGGACAGGAGCACAGGGAAAACAAAGTGGGAAAACTGTAACAGCATAATCAGTAAAATATATTTAAAAAATAGAAATAAAACCTGATCCCAAAGAACACATTAATTTTGATCACTTGATCACCAAAAATAAAAAAAATTAAATCATAATTTAAAAATCATATAATTGAAATATATATACAAGCCTTTTTACAGTTATTAGGGACAGAAATTTGGCTCTGAGCTTCTTAACAACCATTAGAAGAGAGAACTACTCATTCAATGTGATCAGTAATAAAATCAGTATGACTACTATGAAAAACAAAAAGTGAGAAACGTCTCTTCTACAGATCATTATAGAAGGACTCTGGATAATGTAGTGAACTGGATTTTTCATAATATCCTTATTTTAACTTCAACACTATATTCCACAGGGCTCAATGTAGACTGAAAACAAGGTGAGAACAATGTATTCCTGGTCATAGGTCTCAATTTTAGAGAATCTAAAGGCAAACTTGGCCAGCTTTGGTCACAGGTCTGTTGCACTTGTCTTATTTTTATTTAGTTAGTTCACATGCCTTGGAATCAATGCTTCTCAAACTAATTGTTCTACCTTTCAGGAATTTATAATTTTCTAAAATGTAATTACAAATAAATTGGACAAAAATAAATAAAAAAGACAAAAATAAAAAACCCCATTTTTATTAGATTTAAGAGACATAATTTAATTTCAACTACCTATAACATTTTCTAAATACTTTCTCCCTGTTTCTACATTTATCACCGTCCTATAAGACACCCTTTGCAAATATCCTGGGCCTGCAAAACTGGTTCTGAGTAGCACCTTTTCTTGGTGAAAGCAGTCACTTCCTTATTCCACTTCCCACCATGACTCAGTGTCTTACCTTGGACCCACTTCACCAATTTACATTGTAGGCTTGGCAACTGGAAATTTAACTGGAGTTAACTTCTGGACCAACTAACCTAGAGCAATATTCAATTTTCCAAAAAATGTTAATTTCTATAACTAATCCTTTAATGTACACAAGATATACTGGAGTCAAAGTTATATTTTCTTACAAGTTAGTATGATACAAATTTTCTGTAGTACAATCTAAGAATACACCATCTGTTAGAAAAGTAATATGCAATTGGTGGAGATAGATAAACTTTTAATAGTCTAAGTTGCTGTACTGTTATATTCTTGGGCGGCAGCCATCCTAATTCTGTACTCAGGTTAACTACCTCTGTTTATGGTTTCTGGTCATGGTTCTAGCACACTGTTTCTCCAAGAACTCACGCAATCCCTCTCAATGACTATATTCTTATCTACTTATCACTCTAAAAAGCTTGTTCCAGTAACAGGCTTTATAATGAAGATCAAATGAAATAACATGTATCAGCATTTTAGAACATAATGTGCAGAAATTAGGTTACGTGTTTACTAACATGCGTACAAATGTTCAAATGACAAGGAATTAAAAATAAGTGAAATAATCATTACTGTACTGTGTGGAACTTTAACACGTGCTTTACTTTTACATGTTATAAAACCCTAGTATACTGTTACTATTGTTGTTTTAGACAATTAATTGCCTTTTAGAGCAACTTAAACTTTAAAAAATATTTTATATTTACCTTTATTTGTACCATTATGGAAGTTCCTTATGTCTATATGTAGATCCATGTTTCTTTCTGGTATCATATTCCTACCACATGAAAAACATTTTTTAGATATCTTATATACAGTTTTTGCTGCTTTGATTTCCTATAATTTTGATGTGATATATTGAGGTGGGTGTATGTGTGTGTATGTACTTCAATTGTTTAGTTATCTTGTTTGGAGTTCTCTTGGCTTTTTGGATATGTATTTTGATGACTTTCATTATTTTAAAAATACTCAGAATAAGCAGAATAAATGGTAATGAGAAAAAATGCAAAAAAATAAATAATAAAAATGCTCAGGAAAAATAACTAGCTCATTTCTTGCTTTTGTAATAAAGTTTCTTTTATCTCTTCAAATGTTTCTTCTGCTTTATTCTCTCTCTCTCCTAGAATTTCAATTACCTGTATAATAGAGAATTTGATACTGTCCCAGAACTTTGGTTTGTTCTCATTTTTTCTTTCTGTTTTCCTTTTATTCCTTTTGTCTTTTTTTTTTTTTTCCAGTTTGGCTAATATCTAATGACCTGTCTTCAAGTTCACAGATTCTTTTCTCAGAGATATTGAGCTTACTAATAAGCACTTTGAAGGAATTTGTTATAACATTTCCTTTTATTTCTGGCATCTTCATTTGAATCTATACTATAGTTTCTCTTTTTCTGTTGAAATTCTCCATCTGTTTATGCATGTTGTTCACTTCTTCCATTAGGTTTTATTTTTATCATATTTATAATATTTATACTAAAGTCCCTGTCTGATAATTCCAATCCTGGGTCATCTCTGAGTTTGGTTTTTTTATTGTTTTGACTTTTGACAATGGATTGTTTTTTTCCCTCACATTTTTGTATAGCTTGTCATTTTTTTACCCAGTGTCAAAACTTAAGTATAAAACAACTAAGACTTGTGAAAATTATTTATGCCTGGAAATAGGACATGTCTTGTCTACTTATAGGTCATTAGTTTGGAACGCTGAGTTAATATAGTTAGAAGTAGAGGTTCAGTTTACCAAAGACTTCAAATTTCTATAGAATTTAACATTCTTGTGCTTAGAAGGGACACTGGGTCATGAAGAGAGTGGGGTTTTGTGCTTTACCTACAGTGGCAGCTAGTCCTCTACTCTGCACCTACATCACTGAGGGAAGCTCCCTCTTGTCTTTTGTCCTGCTTCCAGTATTTCTCATAAGCATCTGATATAGGTCCACAAAATATTCAAACTTCCCTTGTGTCAAAGGTTACAGAGATTCTATACTATCATTTTAGCCTACATTCAGCCTTTAATAATTTGTTAAAAGTTTAGTTGATTTTTTTTTTTGAGCCATTGTATGGTAGCCTGGTATTCTTTTGATCTCTGCCACATATGACAATATCTCCATGACCCATTTCTCCATCTAGACCCATAGGATTTACCCATGGGTTAGCAATTCTGGATCTTTGCCTTAGGAACTCAGTTTTCTGATAAGTTCAATAAAAAGTATGATTTTGTTAGAGTGGGATATATATATCCTTTCCAGCTTTGTTCATCCTAGCTAAAACAAGAATCCTTCTGTTCATGAGTTTTAATTATTGGGAGAAAATGTTATACCACACTAACCTAATAATAATTGAAGTACAAAATTTATTTTCCATGATTATGCATAATTTTGTCATGGAAAATATGATTCCTATTAGTTCTTCTGTGCTCATTATATGGTACTTTTTTGCATTGCTATTTAACATTCTGAAAAGTCCAAATTTTTCCCAGTTGGCATGAAACAGTGAATGTCTCTTGCTAACTATGTACCTGGAAAATACATTCATTTCATTGCTACAAAATAAAATGATTACATCCCTTTCTAATTATTAAGTATGAAGAAAACATATTTACCAAATGAGAATTTACAGTGCCAACAGCGTTTTAGGGATTTCTACATATTATCTAATTCTATACTTACAACAATCATGCAAAATTTTTATAAAATGGGGAAAAGGATCCTAAAGATATTCTACTTTGGTCTTTCAGCTAGTACATAGTCAGATGGGAATATTAACCCAGTTATGTCTAATCACAGGTCTATGCTTTCTTTTAAAAAAATAATGCAGTGTTTCCAGGGAGCCATATTATGACATAGGTCAGCAATTTTCAACCTTTTTCATTTCATGGCACACATAAACTAATTACTAACATTCTGTAGCACACTAAAATATATATTTTTTGCTGATCTGACAAAAAAGTAGTTATACTTTTGATTCATTCACACTGAAAGGCTGTTGTTTTGTTGGCTGTTGTCAATTTTTTTAAAGTTTGACAATCTAAGGAGAAAAAGGTCAGTGTGCCTGACTACATAGTCAGGTATTGCATGTTTCAAAAATTCTTGCAGAAAATCATCTGAAATTGCTGACATAGGTATATATTTGTATTTATTGGTTTATTACTTGCTGCTTTGTCCCATTCTCCCTTTACATTATTGTCCGATACCTTCATCTTTTCATTTGATGTGCAAACTTGCCACTTCATGCTCCAAAGAAACCAGTCATTTTCTGACCTTCCATTCCTGCCATAAAACCTTATTTGCCTTATACCTGATTCACTCCAAACTTTTTATTCTCCTAAATAACACATATATTTCATCCATTCTAAAGCATTCCTTTGTTAATGTTGCTATGTTAATGTTCCTAGTAGAGTACCAAGGCAATATAGGGACAAAGGGATACCAAAGACCGTGCACTATGAAAAAATATGTAAAAATTCAGTTAGCCAAAATTCAAGAATTTAGAATGCTCAAATTTCTAAAATGCCTCTAGAATAAACCCAGAAAAACATAGCCCTTGAATTGAAGATGCAGCCAGTCCATGAACAGCCAGGAGACACAGAACAAGAGCCAGAGAGCCCAACATTTCATCTGCTCCTTCAAGTTCACTGTGTAGAAAGGAAGCTTTCCCTTAGACAAGGACTTGTCATTTATGTTGTTGTTTTTAGACCATGAGTAAGCAATAGAAGGCAGAAGAAACTGGAAAATCAGAGAACAAAAAAGGAAGGGGAGAAGTGTACCACACTTAGGGTTGGCAGCACTAATGATCAGGACACAGTGGTGAATGAAACTGCAAAGACAAGCTGCACAAGCAGCAATCATTTGAACATTAGAGGAGAAAACCAGTATGATAAAGAAATGAGGAACATCTGTGCATAATGGCAAACAGTAAAAGAGAAGTATGCTTCTCTTCAGTCTACCTCTTTGATAAAGGAGGAGGTCAGAGGCTTAGGAATTTCTATCATAGGGTTCGAAGTCCATCCTAGGTAATCTAAATATGTGACTCCAGACTTCGATGATTAAACAAAGCCTAGCATGTAATTTTATGCCCCACCCCACAATTTCTAAAAGTATATAAGCTATATAAGTTTTTGAGGTTTCACCAGGACTGTCACAAAACTAGGAAGGAGCAACAGAATTTGGGTATTTACATGGCTATAACTAAAAATAAAGATCATTGAGAACTCTTAAAGGTTATTCCAGCTCAAATATTTTACATATATTCCATTCAGTTATTCATTGTGGGACATAGTTTTCTAAAATATCTCAGGGTAAGTTCAATGTTAATGAACATTGTTATTTTCAGGTTGTATCTACAAATATTTATTGAATACCCTTCATGCAGTAGTTACGGAGATAGGCACTAGGAGGATGAAGATTAATAAGCAGCCAGTTTCAGCATAATCCAATAGGGGAAATACATATAAATATATCAAGCCAATGTGATATTTTAAGGTCATAACATGGTACAGATAAGCATGCACATTATATCGATACAGAGAAAGGGCATGTGTCCCCACTTGGGGTATAGGAGATGCCTATTAGAAAAGATGACAGCTATGCAAAGTCTTGAAGAAACAGCCTATAAATAAGCAAAATAAAATAGAAATGAATATTTTTCCTTTGAATACTTGGATAAATTTAGGTACCCTTCAAACTGTAAAGTATTAGAGAAATGTGAATATTAAGGCTAAGGGAAAACATGCATATTTCCATCCTATTTTTGTTTAATGCTTTTTATTTACAGTCTGCTATAATTACACAAAACAGACATTTCTTATATCCTGTGGTTTAGGCTCAAATTTTAACTTCCTGACATAAAACTTCTCAGTTCTTTAATCTTCCACTATAACCTATAGAGTCAGAAGTAACTAAGAGTCTAATAATGTACATTAAATACATTTGCTTTAAAAGTTTCCTTCTTAGTTTCTGTCTTAGTGAGAGATTCATCAATCTCAGTTTTCACGTTTAAAGCATTCCATCATTAGAAAGTAGCAAAGATGAACATATATTATACCATAGATAAGGAGCCTACCAAAACAAGCATTTATTGAAGTACTTTGTTACTGCTAAAAACAATTTCCCAGTGGTCTCTCACATTTCTGCACATCTTTTAACAGAAGCACTGGCTCTGAACTATTTTAAAAAGATATTTGTAAAGCAAACAGCCTTGGAAGATAGAAATAGTATCCCCTTGTAGAGCAATGGGAATCAGTCTTACCATCCATTATAAAAGATTGTCATTCCTTAAATTCAGCATTCCCTTCTATAATGTTTAGCTCTGCTCTGGTCTGCTCTGTGTTGCTTGTGGAAATTGGGAATCAGTGCAAAATGTTGACACTTTTGCTAATGTTATTGTTGTGAACAATAAATTATCTATCATCTGTAAATCAGGTGTCTAAATTCTTCTACCAGCATCCACAAATATGAGACAGGCTTTCAGGCAGCTTAAAAGTGAAGTAACATCTAAGACCCTTCACAGTTTTTGATAATGCTGGTGATAAACATGGGATGCTGACAGAAACATGGCTTTCTTTCTGGGAAAGGAAGAATGAGGACCACACAGGTCCATTAATGGAATTTGAAGGAAGCCTATGAGAACCAGTAACACATTATATAGTCAATTGGGCAATAAATACTTAAGCCTCCATGTTTTTGCTTGTTAATTAAGAGGAATTGAGGAGGTCACTGCAAACTAAGTAACAAGAAAAAGATAAAATACAAATGCCAAAATGTTGTTCTGTTGCTAATTCTCTTCTGTGTAGAACGACTTCCTTGCCAATTTGATGGCCAGCCTCTTATCTTCAGCACTGATATTACTAAGATTTGTACTAGGTAGGCATAAGGTCGCTCCCCATTTCAGACAACAGTTAGATAGATGCACACATACATTGAGTATAAAAGGAGGAATCCCATGGCCATAAACCAGGTGAATCATTAAAAGTTTGATTGGCTCACATGGGAAAGAGGGAGGCATGGAACATATTGGTTGATAAGGAATAATGGCAAATAATAAGTTTACTTATGGCCAAACCTCTCCTTCATTCCATCATGTCAAACCTAGACTCATTTGGAAGTGACAGTAAAAACTCTGAGCTTTTATAGCAGATTTTGGCTGCTATAAAAGAGCCCTGGCTGTCTTGGGGAGATTTTCCTGAGATAGAAAACCTCCTGTGGGAAACCAGAGGTGAGGCCTTGGCTAGCATCTGAACTCTTACTGCCCTGAATTGAGTTTAGAATTCTAATGAAGTTGACTGACTAAAGAATGAGAAAGAGAACCAAATTCTTTTCTTTTAAATAAATAAACATATATATGTTTTTAGGGAGAGGAGAAGGGAGGGAGAAAGAGAGGGAGAGAAACATTGATTTGTGAGAGATTCATTGATCAGTTGCCTCTCACACACCCTCAGCTGGGAACCTGTGCCTGCAACCCAGGCATGTGCCCTGACTGGGAATCAAACCGGCAACCTTTTGGTTCACAGGTCGGCACTCAATTCACTGAGCCACATCAGCAAGTGCTAGATAAATTCTTAAGGTCACCACAAATGTGCAAGAAAACTCCCCTAGCCCTGATGTTGAAACCATCAGGAACTTAAAAGATGTTATCTAGACAATGGGACAGCAAATGCCCAAAATTAAGGGAATGACTTAAAGAAGGTCATCACTATGTGGACCAAGATTGATCCAGTAAAAGGTCACAAATCCCAAGGCCCTAATTAAAACAGAAAACAAACAAACAAACAAAAAATGTGGCTATAGTTTTTGTGTCCAGGGATTCCCAAGGCTGACATAGGTAATATCAGCCATTAGGGCCTTGCTCCCCCATACAGACTATTGGGTGGGCCAAAAATACTTGAAGTTCATTTGGTTATTCTATGAGCCATCGCCACATTACTTGAAACTTAAAGTGTATATGAAGCCTCTTTCTTTCCTTACTTTCTGATTCCTCTCTGGCCCTTTATCCTGAGTTATAATTTAAAGAGAAACATGATAAGAGATCAAGGTTTCCCTATCTCTAGCGGGGATCAAGGGACATGTACACCCACCTAAGTATGCTGGAGAAGGAACCAAACTTTTATGAATATGTTGAATGTAGGTGCCCAAGTTGTGCTCTTACCTGGATTTATAGATCCGAGATTCAGCTAATGGTTTTTAGGTAGAATTCACAGGGGAAAAGCAAGGTAACATGATCTTGTGGATGCACAACTTTGGCCAATTTAACATATTATTTTTGTTGTTTCTACATCTAATTGTATAATAGGAATTAATGTGTTACATGCTTATATTTCATCACCTGTTAAGTGCCTGAGAAGATTATCACAATTGAGAAAGGCCACATGTAGGGAAATGCTAATGGAACATGTAAATCACTTTCTAGTCTTCTCCTTGTCTCTTCCCAGATGGTCCAATGGAAACAGTATAAAATTCTAGGAGGAGAAAAGGAAACCACAGCCCTGATTACAGACTTGTCAAAAAAACAGGTAGCAAGAGATGTATTTTAATATAACAGCCCAATAAGAACAGTGAAAAAGACTGAGGACTGGAAGTTTAGAATGGATTATCACCAACCACTGATGTAACTGAATCCATTGCCAGACTAACATTTGCTATACTATCTAAGATGGTGTCAATGCCTTCTTTTCTATCCCACTGGCTCCTGAAGACAAACACCAACTCACATTCCATCACCACCAATATATATTTGTAGTAACTCCCCAAATTACTACACATTGTTTCTAGGGGTATCTACATTTCTCTGTGATTTGCCACCAGGTAGGTGGGTAGTATAAGTGACTCTACCCTCTATTGTACAAAGTTTTAATTATATCATGATATTCTGTTAATGACAAAGTCAGAAGCTTCCATTAGCCACACCTTGACTGTGGTGTTATCATGCTTCCACTAGCCAGGGTGGCTCATAAATTCTTACAAATCAAAGCTTTGCTTGTCAAATAAATTTTCTTGGGACTATAGGGGCAGATTTGCAGTTTTCAATTTCTCTGGCAGTCAAAGAAAAATTGCTGTCTATTCAACTCCACCAACAGCAACAACAAAAATTGCCCAACACTTCACAGGAATCTCCGGGTAGTGAAGACAATACGTGGACATTCTACTTACACCTTCATTTTAGCTAATCCAAAAAATAGCATCCTTTGACTGAGGCCCACACTGTTTGAAGCTGTCCAGTAAGCTGTAGCATGCTCTCTACATCTGGGCCCTGCATCCTTAATAGACCATGAGATAAGAATTCTCTGTGACTAAACTCTGGAAAAGGGAGACAGCCAGGTTTCCTTTGGGGTTATGCATTGGTCACCTCCCTACCACAGAGGTTACACCCCGACCAGGTCCACATCTTTTGAAAAACACTCATTACGTAGCTTGCTACTGAGTTCCTGTCAAAATTGAACTCCTTATCCATGGAGATTTTATGACTGTCTGGCCTATCATTTTCATTTTAGAATGGGTCAACTCAGACTCAGTGACTAACAATGTGTGACAAAGGGTTCTACAGATTCACTTAGCAAATGGAAATGTTATGTTCAAAACCTCAGCTTGCTTGGCTCCTGTGGAGTCTCAGTTTTACAGGAAAAAATGGCTCTCCCAAACTGTTGGGAGGGTCCTAATTTTAACTCTGTTAAATCTGCCATTCCCAGCCAGACAGCTCTGACCATGATTTGATCTGTATCTCTCCTAATATAAGCAAGCAATGTTATCAGAAATAGCAGTGGATGTCCCCAGCTTCTGCATTTCCCATGTGAACTACCTATCAACACCTCTGCTTTTCTTTCCCACTCTCATTTCTGTAACCATTGCTTGAAATTCAGTGGGACAGACAAATGCCACCAGGCTGTTGATGTGGACAAGTAAGACAAGTTAGATTGACTGCCCTCATGCAACCCCTCCAAACAAGGACTCAAATCAATTATTCATGCCTAACTTAAGCAGTCTTAAATAATAAATCAATTATTCAAGACCCCTCCTGGGTCTTTTAAACCAGCAGGGATGGGCTATTGAAATAGTTGTCTATTACAGGTCAAGGCAGTGAAGCCATCATTATCATTATCATTAACAGCCCTATGTCCTTTGGTACCATACAATCATACCTAGTCAATAAATATTTGTTATTAGGGAAAATGGAATAAAGAGATTTAAAATTACCTGTTCAAATTAAAATATGTTTAGTTAAAGCAGTTTATAAACTTTTAGTTGTTGAATAGACAATAAAAAATATTGTTTGCTGCCTCCATTTACTCCCACTTCTGTACATTATCTTTGAATGTATCTTATTGATTTAGGTTTCTTAAAAGACAAAATTGATATTCAAACTTATTTTAAAAGTGAAAAATTAGTTATATGTCCTTTAAAAATGACCCTATGATCTATAACAACTGAATAATTATTGGTTCCATTAGTGTGGGGCACTCTATACTAGTTCATAATAATAGATTCCTGATTTGTAAAAAAAATTGTGTCAGTTAAAATTAATATGGAAAGCAATGTAAACATATTCTATTTTAAAGACATAGATGAGTTCTGTGCCAAAACTTAGTCATGTCATACTACCATCCATTTTGGCAAGGCATACTAAGAGTAAGTTGTGGTCTTTTCTTTTTCTGTCTGGATGCCTTGTTCCGTAACATGGTAGCTGCCCTAGATTAATGCCATCTGGAGTCCCATTGCTCTTTTCTGTTTGTTCTTTTCTGTCTCTGCAGTTATAATGTAAGCTGCTTGAGGACAGAACTGTGTCATATTCATCCTGGTGTCTGTAGTCACCACTTCAGAGCTTGCCAGGTAGGAGGTCCTCAGTAAGTGGAAACTGAATTACACTGCAAAGAAATTAGGTTATTTGTAGCCTTAGAGATGTATTTCTCCTTTCAGTTAGGTCTTCATCTTAACTGGCAGCCCCATAGTAGTCTGAGATCCCAGGGCCCCCTAACTTCCATCACGACACACCCACTTAAACAATGTAGTGTTCTTCCATATAGATATCAATCTATATTATCACGTTACTCTTCTTAGTGAGAGATGACATTGATGAGCCCCCATTACCAAGAGTATATTTGAAAGTTTATCTTTTACCCATTAATGATGAGGTTTCCCATTGATTTAGTCATTCACGTTCACTGATCTGCATGGCCATCAGGAACGAGAAAGCTGAAAGTGTCAAGATTTTTAACTGTGAACTTGGAAATTGTGAAGCAAATTTATCTTTCCTGACAATCTAATCTGTTCACAGACCAGAGTGACAAAACAAAACAAACAAACAAAAAAAAAAAATAAAACCACACACACAAATACACAAACTTTCTTTTTGGTGACAAAGATTAAATATACATAGACAAGAAATTATGCTACAGTTACTGTGAAAGAAACAGATACCATATAAGTGAAGAATATATAATAAAAACTAAACAAAAATATTTAATGTGAATCAATGACAGTTAAATTTGTAAAATATTTCCCAAGCTTTAACCTGAAGGTGAGAAAGAGTGAGCATAAAAAGATTACTTTCAACTATAAAGGTTACAGGTCTAGGCATTCCCTGAGGAAAGCACAGAGTTTTATTTTATTTTATTTTTCTTTAATACTGAAATTAATTTCTTCCTTATAATCTTCTCAAAATAAAATAAGTGGCAAAACTGATATTAATTTTATACAAAAACATACAGCATGTAGCAAGAAGATCTGGATTCTAATTCCTTTTCAATTAACTACTTAAGAACCTTGGGTAAATTATTAGTAAAATGATGGAAATGGAATATCCTCTATATCTTCTAATCAATGTCTAAATTCTTTGATTTATTCTATTAAGACTGCAAAGGATTTCATTTGCAGCTAAAGAAATCAAAATGATTTTCACACCACCCTATGTAAAATCATAGAATTTAAATGTTTCTTCCCTGTGGGAATTTTAATTATACACGAGATTTGATCTTATGAGAGTGATAGCATTGTTGTAAAACTTTGGTTGAATCATCATGCTAGTTTTCAAATATTCATTTTGTTTATCTGCTCACAGATAATGTTTTTTATAATATTCCTTCCATTATAGAATAGAGTTAGAAAACAAAGCCTCTATAAACATGTATGTAGTAATATGATGCTTACAAATACAATTTGCAGATTATTTTAAAGTCATAAAATGTGAGGCACTTTAGAATATACAAACTTTTCTAAAGCTGTAAGTAAAAATACAATAATCAATAAAAATTGAATAATACATCAATAAATGTAAATATGAAAATATGAGAGAGTTATATTAAGCTGTGAAAACATTAGTGATCCCTCCACTGAATCTTTTTGCCTCCATAAGACAATAAACCATTTGGCTCTTTACTTGATATTGTAATTTTACGTGTATGTGAGTTTGTGTGTTTTCCTTCTTTCAAAATTTTGTTCTTAAATCTGTTTAGAATTTTATTTAGGTGAATTAGTTTACATAAAATACTTTGTCTATAATCCTTAGGTTTTAATGAATAAAATGAATGCATCACTTCTTTTAAAATTGCGTTTTTATTGCTATAAATAAGAACATATTTCTTAAAATTCAAGTTGGATAACAGCTGTTGTACCAAATACCAAAATAATGGAATTTGTATTTAATTGCTTTTACTGGAATAAAGAATTTAAGCAAGTATTCATAGGTTTTTATCCTTTCTATTTCTCTCTTCTTGCCTGATTTTCCTTCCTCAGCCCATTCCCTTCACCACACACAAGCCAAAAAATGATTTCACATGGAGTACTCAACTAATAGCAGTCTATTGGTGAAATAATCTATACCATTTCCACAATTATAAATTACTTTTTACCAGGTCATCTTCTGATTCTCATTGTTGGAGTTCTTAAACCTTAGAAAGCATTACCAATATTAAATGCCCAAAGACCATTTAAATTTTCTTTAACATTCAAGCAGTTGTGTGGTTGAACAGATGAAATAAATATAATAGTCAAGGAAAAAGCTATGAGTGCCTAGAAGGAAAAACTATACCAGTTGCTAGTCTGCCTTGTTTTAGAAGCCACAATATTTTTTCCCAGTATTAATAATCAAGATAATTAAATAAAAATGTGGCCACATTGTTAAACTTAGGAGACTACAGTTCTGAATTATTGGTTAAAGGTTTTGGCTGCTATAAAAGTTATTTTGAATACATTTTAAACTGTAAGAATAAAAGAAATAAATTTTCATTTAATTGGAATGTTTTTCAAGTTTCCACAAACAAGGTAATGTAAATTTAGAGCGTTAAGCATTTATCAGTGAAAAATGTATATATTCCTGTTCCAAGAAATATTATAAGTGAGTGAAGTTGATATAAATATTTTAAAGTTTACCATATCAAGAAATATAATAAATGCTTTACACTTTACCATATTGTCAATAGTTTCACATTCTCTTGTATTTATCAATTAAGTCAAATAAAATGATTAAGACTAAAAGAAATTACTCTTTACCACTGTAAGTATTTAATTTAGACCTATCCCATCTTCTAGGTGGCATATAGTTATGAGCATTATAAGATACAACTTGTTAGTCAAAGATATGTCATTCAAGTATTGGTATGCCTTGTCTCCCCAAGAGTTAAATTTATTTAGCTGTTTTGCAGAGCCTTGATTATGACAAAGACATTAAAGTTAGGCAGATCTTGAGTTCCAGCTCACCAAGAGTTCTTAAGAAAAATTCCTGCCATAATTTATGGCAAAATTAATTATCTACATTCTGATAGAAAATTCTGAGACCATTTTAACATTACATGCATACAAGCCTACATCCTTACAAAAGAAATGAGATATTTCTGACATTGTTTAGAATTTGACATTAATTATAATTATGTGAGCATATATTGTCTTGAACTCATCATTTACACAATTATGGGCAATAATTGATCAAAATCAGCATTGCCCCTTGCTTTCCCTTTTGTTCAATCCGGATGTCTCCTTTCCAATACAGATTCATTATTTTTGGACATATTACATATAGTAAGCACTGAACTATTGTCCAAAGGATAAAAGCACTTAGAGAAAAACATTAAATGATCTTTTAATTCAGCTCATAATTTATCAATTATCTAACCATCTGATATGACCAATGTGGCTATCTGCAGTAATTATAGGGTTAAGTACTTGACTTTGAATATTCTTCTTAGTCAAGCATGAAATTTTACCAATTAAAATTTCTGAATATAGAAGACCAACAATAAAGTCATTACTCATAGCCCCTCCTGACTTCACAGGCAGTTCTCCACATTTACAAAACCATCCTTGTCAGTGACTTGCTCACTGCACCTCTCCCTGTGTCTACACAAGAAAAAAGAGGGAAAAAGTAGACTCAAATACAGTTCAAGCTAAAGCAAAATTAAAAAAAAAAAAACCTTGACAGTGGAGAAGGCAAGATTTTAAGGCAATCCTTACTAGACAAATTCTCTAGTGAATTGCTCAACTTTCCCTCTCTATTTCTTGTATAGGCAGAGACTTGTTCATTTAAGGTGAGGAAACACACATATCGCCTCATCATCTGGGAGAGCAAAAATGACAATTTAATCCCCATTTCCTTAAAATTCTTTAAAATAAGAATAATACTATTACCAGGAAATTTATATTCACACACTACATACTCAAATAGGGAACCTTTTAAAGTTTCTGACATATATTTCTGAATACAGTTTCTGCATCGCTTAGAACATAACCCCTATGACCAAGGGCTTCATAGAGTAAAATATGCTGAAATTAATACAATTTCATCACTTCTTTAAAAAACTCAACCATAAATTGCATAGGGATAGTTTTATTTTTAAGATTTCTGTGCATGGGGGATCAGGAGTACAAATTTTAGTATTAAATTATCTCTCCCTGTGCTCACTCATTCCTTCATCTCCTTGCTCATGTTCATTCACTGAACACAACTCCCTTCTTTCTCTCAAGCCAATTAGAAATACTAAAACGTTAAACATGCTTTCAAAAGAAAGGGCTACTGCAGGAAGAAAACTTCTACAGAAAGACTAGATGCTAAGATACTACACAACTAAGCACCCAGATAGTGCTGGAGCTTTTTAGGACGCTTTCTGATCCTAATGTATGCTTCTGTTAGCCACTAAACCTAAAGAAAAATAAGGGCTTTGGCTTATTGCAAATCCAAAGATTTCAAAGGGTGAGATTGGTACTACTCTATTCTCTTTCAAGAAAAAGCTTCTTCTTAAGAGTTGCTGAGCTTTTGATAGTATTGTTGCTGAAGGAGATTTATCACCCAGTCAGGTGCATGGTTCCCAAACTGAACTAAGACCGATTGGGGAAGAACAGGTAAATAGGGGCGTTCCTTGTTATTAGCTAAGAAGCCTCTAAATGAATACAACGAATCTGATTGATGTAAAGAGCTATGCTCTTTAAAACAACAATAACAAAAAGTTTAGTCGCAAAACGTTTATTTTTGTCTTTTTTGGTGTGCTTTATTATACCCTAAACAGCCCAGGTGCTGAGAAGCACACGAAGTAACTGTATACCAGCCAAGATCACCGCGTGTCTGTGTCAATTTCCTGAGGTGGCTTGTCAGTCAGAAAAGCTGGAGAGGCACCTTGGTGTCGAGGGACCGAGGTCAGAATTCACTGGGAAGACCATTTGCTTTGCGAAGGAATACGGCGGGGCAGTGGTGGCACAAGAGCCAGGCTTTGGAAAAGGAGGGAAGGTGGGTCAGGGACGGACTTCGTGGAGAAGGCTTTGTCAGTGCGAGACCGGATAAAGAGTAGCGGATGGGGGCGTTTGCCGGCAGGCAGACGCGGGAAATCAGAAGGAGGGGAACGCGGGGGAGGTTAGGACAGAGAGGGACCCTGTTTGGGGTAACGGGAGGGTCGGGACCGTCCACCGCTGGCTGCTAGTTTGGGAGGTGGAAGTGAGGCGAGACCGCGAGCTGCAGGGAGGGAGAGGGGTTCAGGTTGCCAGCAGGTGGAGTTGAAATCAAACAGCCCCTCAGGGACTACGGAGCAGCGCCCTCCCGAGACCCGGTGCCTGAAGGTTGAGGAATCACAGCAGGTGATGTGGGTTACCTGCTAAAGCAAAAATGTTGTCTCCGCGCTTAGCCTGCGCGTCCGACCCCCTGCGCCCTCCAGGCTACTCACCGGTCCTGGGAGAAAAGCGCCATCCGGGCGCGCGCGAGGGCTGCGCGGCGCAGGCGGCAGGCAGGGCCGGGAGGCGGCAGCGCTGTCCTAGACGTGGGACTGGAGCCGGGGGACACGGAGGTGGCGAGAGCGGCGGTGAGGGCGCAGGGAGCTGCGGGGTAGGAGGGCGGTGAATCCCGAGCTGCTGCGCGGCGCGCGCTCTCTGCCCATCTCCGGCTCCGCTAAAGCGGCTACTGCTGCTGCCGCCGGAGGGGGAGGGAGGCGAGGGGGAGGGGAGGAGGCAAGCGGCTGGGAGGGAGGGAGGGAGAGTGGGGAGAAGGGGAGATGATCACCCAGAGTGAAGAGGAGGGAGGGAGGGAAACGCGCACGAAGAGGTTCCCACCAGAAGAGCTCTGGAAGGAGAAATTCAAGATGAGATGGGTGTCTTCCCCTCCCCCTTCTCCCTCTCCTTTTTCTCCCTTCGCGCCCTTTCCAGGGGCTCTTCCTCTCCAGGCTTAGGCTTGGGGGTTACCCAGGCTCGGCAGCAGCTGGGGCTACTGTGCGCTGGTACGGTTGTTGAGCCCAGCAGGCGGCCGCGACAGCGCTTGGAGCCACCGGCCTGAGGCACCTGTGCGCGCTCACACAGCCCACCGTTCCACTGCGGCGACTCCCAGGCTGGGATCTGCGGGTCCTGCCTCTCCTTCTTTCCCCTTTCTGGTCAGATTATGATCATGAGTGTGCATCTGTGACATCTGTGTCGTCCCCCTATTGTTGTCTGCTTCCCTGGACGCTATTCAGAAGGCGCCGGCAGGGAGCTCAATGTAGGCCACCGTCGCCTGCCCCTTGGAGCTGTTGCCTGGGCATAGGTGACGGTGTGTGTCTGACGCCTGGTTGACCATCTAACGAGGTAAAAACAGACCAAAAAAAAAAAAAAAGAATAATAATAATAAAATAAAGGAGAGAGAGAGAATTCTATGACCACCAGATTGCCTAGGACCGTGGCTCAGAGCCAATCTTATTCCCTTATGTCTTGGTACTCTTCCTTTTCCCCAGCACCCTAGAAAATCAGGACAGGATTTAACACGTTTAATCAAATATTCCTCAGTATATTGCAGAGCTTTTCGTTTTCACGCCAATTTTTCTAGGGTTGTCCTCGCTTTCCTGTTGTGGATTTTCTTGGCTCTGTTATACTATGAATCAGTCCTGTTTATTCGCAAACTACAGAGACTCCCATAAAAATAAATACTGTATTTAGTGCACTCACAAGATAGAGTAGGGGTGAATCCACACTTTCAGTAAATATGAAAAGAATCGCAGCATTATTGATTTATTTCCCTGAAACATTTTTGTTTCAAAATTTTCACTTGGTAGTTCAGGTAGGCAGGGAGCAAGTAGGTTATCTGTATAAAAGATATGATTAGGGGGAAAAGTAGTAAACGCTCCTCAAATAACATAACATGAAATGATTAAATTACTCCCTGTAAGCACCCTAGAGGGAAAGTTTCTGATTTTTTGTATGTGTTTTTATTTTAGAAATATTTGTTACTTGAGTCATTTTTTTAAAAAAACCAAAAGAATCTTAACCTTTAGAATAAATAAATTAGGCATTTTATTTTAACTAAGTATGTCTTACATAACAAATATACTTACATTAAAGTAGGTGCACGATTGAGAATGATGTAGTATGGAGAAGCATTTTTAATGCAATAACGCATACTCAAACATTGAGGAAACGCCTCTACTCTTCCCATATACATTCACATGAGAAAAAAATACTGGTGATAAAGTATCACTCAATGGTGTATGTATTTCAATGTGCTAGAATCTTTCCTGTGGAAAATATTTGGTTTCACATCTACCTGATAATCTGAATGAGAGAAGCACCTCCTCATTAAGGGGACAGATATCAAACTTCTAATACACCTCAACTTTAAAAGGCATGTGTTACTGTCTCCAGATGTTCAACATTGCACCATGCAAATTCACCGTATGCTATTCGTTCAAAGAAGACCACAGGGAGAAAATGGTGGGTGAAAACCTACAGCTCATTTGACTCTAAGTCTTCTCAACTGTGACTATGTGATAGAAGGGAGCAGTAATTCCTTTTTTTTCTTCCTAATACTAGTACTAGTGGCTCCTTGTGCCAGGAGTGATTACCAAGAATTAAATCTCCATTTTCTCATTCCTGTTTAGAATATTCCTCATTTCTCCTTTGCTAAGGTGATTTGCCTTTGAGAATTTGTGCTATTTTCCCCTCATGTTTGATTTTGAAACTGTAATAGCAATACTTGAATAGTCTCATTTCATGGTTGTAAAAAGGTAGAGAAAAATGCTAAATAAAATGCCTTAAAGTCAAGAGAAATTATGACACTTAAAGTACAGAAAGATGAGTTCTTATTTCTACTACCCAACCACATGGCCCACTAGAGACAATAATCACTGGGGTGATAAAACATAGAAGGGCATTCCAGTTCTCCTGCTGGAGGGACTGGATTTCAATTTAGAGTCTCGGGATGGGTGAAAACTTTTCTGATGCCTGTATCACAGCATTTTCTCCTTTTCATAGTTTTTACCCTACATTTTTATTGGTGTCCTACTGTGTTAAGCATTACAACATGGGAAGCCAAATAAATAAAAGAGCTTCATTTTAAATACTGACCCTTTCAATTTACATAGTTAACAAGTTCTCACATTCAAATTTCCTGAAATCAGAAAGATTGCAACCCTATTTTTAAACAAATATTGCACAGGTGCCAGGGAGTGGTTAGCAAAAGAAATATCATTTATTTATTTATTGAACATATTTAATAACCACATTTTGTGGGCAGGTACTGTGTTGGGTTCAGGAGATACCACAGTGAAAATTGGTAAATTTTCTGTCCTTGTGAAACTTAGAATCTAATGAGCCAGTAACAATGCTTATCACTAGGAAAGATGGTATGATGATGATGATGATAAATTGGAAGCCCTAAAAAAAACTTATTAATTAAATTAAAGACATTAACAAATTATGAGAGAAAGAATACGGATTATTAGCCTATTCTTATAGTCAGTTCTTATATGACTTCTTGATGAAAAGAGGAGAAAGGGTGTTTAGGGAAAAGAGCAGCACTTTTTGTAAAAGGAAACAATGGACATTTTTTAGGCCAGTGAAAATTTTGATGAGCCTTCACTTTAAAAAATTAACATCTGCTTGTATCAGTTGGGACAATGGAAAGTAATAAATGTCTTTGAGGTTGTAGTATATAATACATGTGATTAGTACTGCTGAATATATGAACAGAATCTGGAATGAAGGGGATGACAAAAATTAGCAACTTTCCCTTTCTCCTTCTGAAGCATACACCAGCCAACAAGGACAACTAAGAAAAAAAAAAAAAAAAAAACCTCTGTAAATTCTATTTTTAGTATAATCAGGAGAGAGAGAACCTGCAGTTTTCCAATGTGTACACAAGAAGCCAAAACTGCTGAGATTATCAGAAGTCACAGAAGAGAAAGTAAGGAGAAGGGCAGGTAGTGGTCCCAATGGTATATACCCTTAGAAAGCTTTAATATACATATAATTGTTGAAAGGGAGAGTTTCACTGTGAAATGCAAAGGCTCTTTCCCTTGGTTACAGCAATTCAGGAACTGAAATGGGGCTGTAACAGCAAAAGGAGGGAAGGATGAAGCCTGAGAAGTGTAAAGAGGACTCAGTTGTGGCTAATCTCACAAAACCCAAGAAAAACATGCTTCCTGCAGCTGACTTGCTTGTCTTGATTTGCAAATCATATACATCTTATTTTCAGCAATCAGTGTGGGAATTGAAATGAGTAGACTAGTGACAAAAGCCCTCTTGGCTATGTCCTGTTGAAAGTAATGGTGGGCCACACAAAGATTAAACAGAGGAGCAGTGATTGCAAAAAGCAGTCTATCTCTGTAGTAGCAGAGATGACCAAAACTTCGTAAATCCCAGGTGGCTATTTTTCCTTCTCCTTTCCCCAGGAATCTAGATAAGACAAATCTAATGTGGTTAATTATTAATAATAAAGAAAGAACAGTCACAATATTAAAACAAAATTAATATAGGAAAAGACAGAAGAGCAGCAAAATGTACCAGTTGTTAAAGAACACATACCAGAACAATGTTGCCACAAGAAGGTTGAAAAATTTGTCCTAATATTCTGCTGTGAATTTTCATAAGGACACAATGAAGTAATTGCTTCTATGAATGCGAACTATAAGGCACATATGCAAGAACTTGGGAGTGGTTGATAAAACAATAAGATCTGATGAGCCAATGCTGGCAAAACTCAAGAAAGAAGGGGAAGAGAAATTAAAACCATTCCAAATTAAGAATGAATATGGAAGAAGGCAAAATACACACTGAGGTAAACATGGTAAGGGAAAGAGGGCAGAAATGAGAAAGGCTAGCAAAATGAAATGGAAATAAAGAGATAAACAGGATTAGAGAGAACATAAAAGATGGAGAAAAAAGGTAA
Source organism: Furipterus horrens (assembly GCF_987537825.1). Classification (NCBI taxonomy): domain Eukaryota; kingdom Metazoa; phylum Chordata; class Mammalia; order Chiroptera; family Furipteridae; genus Furipterus; species Furipterus horrens. Next base: position 138,840,353 of record NW_028327176.1, on the reverse strand, counting down.
AGTTAATCTAACATACATTATTAGAGAACCTAAAGAAGAAAAATAAATAACAAGAAAGAGTATTTAACATAATATTTAATATTAAAAAAGGAAACATTCTTGAAATGAAAGAAGACTTGAAATTTAACTTTTAAAGGACATAATGATGTCTAGGGAAAATTGCCTCTTCAGAATCATCAACACCAGGATATGTTCTATTAATCATGAAAACCAAGATGCATCCTAATACAATAAGTAGAATTTAAATATAATAAAGAATTTTTCAGGTATGTAGGCAAAAACATTCAGTAAAATAAAAGCAAAGATACTGTGATTTGCCTCAGAATTCTTTAATACAATATCCATTTCAGAATAATCATTTAATATCACTGAGGAAAGCCTAGCCCAAATGATACCAAAGAAAATAAAGTGAGAGCTAAATGTTATTTTTCTATATTTAGCCAAAAGTCTTTCAAATTTATGAAGTGTAAACAGTTTTGAACATGCAAGAACTAATGCAATACTATTCTCAAGAACCCATCTTCAGGAAATCACCAGAATAGATAATGGAATTTAGCTTTCTAAGAGATAAAAGGAAGATATATTGGATCAAGGACTGATTATACACATTAAATATAACTGTTCATCTGAAATGTGAGGTTATGAGAGTTAGAGCAAAATAATTAGATATAAATCTCAAAGACCCTAATAATATAAAAATTATATATCTAAACAAAATTTGGCTGAGAAGGGGTAAAGATAAGTTATAAAATCATTGATTATATAATGGTCAATACTTAAATAAAATCAAATAAATGATCAAATAAGTAGTCTAACATGTTTTACAATACAAAGGTAAACTATAACAAGATACTGTCTAATAATTATGTAGTAAAATAAGAATACAGAAAGAATGAGAAACTAATTTTTGTCATTACTTATTTTAGCAAATTAACCAATTTCGTCTATAAAAAGAGAAATACAGGTAATGTATAAAAGAATAATTATGACAGTAACAAAGAATAAAATAAAAATCTTTATAAATTTTTAGAAAACACAGAGGGTGAAGGAATGTCACAAAGTTAAAAACAAAACCATAACATACAAGAATATGGCAGAAACAAGAGTAAACATATTCTTCGTATCAGTAAATGTGAATAGGATTATCTCATTTTGTATTAAAAAATAGAACTTTTTAGATTGAATCATGAAACAAAATAGAATTTTGTTTTATATTCCCAACAAGAAAACTCAGAATGTTTGAAAAATATAAATATAGACAATAATAAACCAAGCAGATGCACGGAAAAAGTAGAAATTGAAAATTAGAGAAAAGGTGTCATACAAATAAAAAAACATGCTAAGCAAGATGAAGAAGGGTATTTATAGTTATTGTAATAGTCAATCACCTTCCTATTCATACAAAACAATTATGAATATCGTCGTCGGCAGCCGTCCATCTCGAGAGACGATGGTGCAGCTTCTCAAGAGTCTATCTGCACCGCCGAGAATGGTTGTGCAGTCCGACTCGGGAGTGACACGGTATCTGTCTCCTCCCGTGTTGAATCGACATCTTGTGATGACGCTGGAGTGTCCTCTCCAGTGAAGCTGAAGCTACAGAGCCTGGGCAGGGTAATATGGAGGGTCTGCTGTTGCCCATGCAGCAGACCCCCCCTCTCTTCGCAGCTGAAGGATCCAAGGGAAAGACGGAGTCAATACAGCTTGGCTTCAGGTGCGCCGCAGGAGTTGCCGGTGTTGACTACAACGTCAAACCGCCTTAGGGACTCCGGCTCCGGATTTTCTGTCGGGGTTTACTCCCTTAGCCTTTCCCCTGAAGAGGTATGCCGCAAGGCAGCGGAGGTTTTTTGGAGTCAGAGTTTTCCTTCTCTGATGTACCCTGACTGGAAGATCGAACCAGCGACACTTAGCTCGCAGGCCGACGCTCAATCCACTGAGCTAAACCAGCCAGGGCATAATTATGAATATATGTAGCAAATAATATAGCACCAAGATAACAATATCATAAATTATAATATATACAAGAAGATAACATGAAGCTCACTATTAATAAAAGTCTTTGCCCTTTTAATTTACAAGATCCCACATATACAGACAACAAAAATGTTCAAGATTAAACTTTATATGCTATTTTTTAGACCAATCTCACTTAGTATCATCAATGAAAAATCCTAGTTAAAATATTAACGAAACCCCCTAGCAGCATTTTAAAAAACACAATGTTATCACCAAGTGTATTTTTTTAAAGAATATAAACATCTTTCTATACTAGAAAACCTATTAACATACTTCAGCACTTTCCTCATCTATAAAATAGAAATAATATATTAGTACTCACTTTATGTGATTTTTTTGGTAATGGTTTAAAGAATTACTGCTTATAAAATCTTTAACAAGAGTGCCTAGAATATATCTCTTTGCCCTTCATAAATATTATCTGTTGTGTTTATCAGCTTTCATAAGATATTAAAAAATGACTGTGCTGTGATAGTAATATAAATCCTATTTTCATTTTTCTTGAATAAAATAGCTTCTCATGTTGGTTTATTAATGCTGTGTTCTCATCTTTTGTTCCTTTTCCTCAAGGTTTTCATTATTATTTTTCAGGTCCTCTGTTTTTTTGTATTATTATTAAAATCCTGCAAAACATTAAATCAATTTGCAAATTCAGACTGCACTGCAAACTATCTACTTAAAAATAATTTCAAATTACAATAGCAATATATTAGTTCTCTCTCTCTCTTTCTCTCGATCTTTTTTAATAGACTTAGTTTTTAGGGCAGCTTTAGGTTCACAGCAAAACTGAACAGAAGGTACAGAGAGTTCCAAAATACTCTCAACCAAAATACTCACAGCCTCCCTCACTATCTACATTGTGCACTAAAGCAGTACATTTGCTCCAACTGATGAACCTATAGAGACATCATTATCACCCAAAAGCTATAGTTTACATTAGGGTTTACTCTTGGCATTGTGCATTCTATGGATTCTGACAGATGTATAATGATATATGTCCACCATTAGAATCACATACAGAATAGTTTTGCTGCTCTAAAAACCTATTTATTTTGCCCTCCACCTTAACCCCTCAACCCCTCATAACATTTCTCTCCACGGTTTTGCCTTTTCCAGAATATTGTATAGTTGAATCATATAGTAAATAGCCTTTTCAGATCGGCTTCTTTCACTTAGCAATATTTAAGATTTTTCCATGTCTTTTCATGGCTTTCCCCCTCATTGAATTCTACCTTTTAAAATATTAAGATTGTTACAAGCTTTGTGTTTGCTAGTTTTGTGCCAGGATATATCACTGTATCAATGTATATCAAATTTTCTAAGTTTTTGTTTTATAGGTGATAACATATTTAGAAAACATTTGCTAAGATATAAAAATTTATTTTTATAGATGAGTGTAACTTTACTCTCATAAAATATATAATCTTTGCACCATCATATTTTGTTATTGTTAGTTATTATGATTATGTATTATTTTCTATTTTTCCTTGTTAAACTACTTGACTTCTGTTTTATTTTTGTTGTTTTCACATTTACTTTCCTTTTCATTTTATATATTTTTATTCCTATGTTCATTTTCATTCTAGTAGTTATTCTCAGATTTTTGACATCAATATCTTATATTTCATTGTCATAGCAAACATGAAAATTGATCATTGGCAATATCCTACTTCTGAAAAAGAGTAAACCATACAACCCTCTTAACTACTTCTACACCCCGTGTTAATCCATCTCACTTCTTGGTGCATCGCACTCCATCATGTTGTTTTGCAGTAGATTTTTGTTCTAAATGGTTAGTTGATATTTTTCATCATTACTTATCAAATTTAAGTAACCTTTATTAATTTCTTGTTTTCAATTCTTACTGAAATTTATAATATAATTATGTATATTATATATAACAATCCTATGTAACTATATAATACTTATATAAATAGTTTCACCCTGGCTGGTTTGGCTCAGTGGATTGAGCGTCGGCCTGCGAGCTAAGTGTCGCTGGTTCGATCTTCCAGTCAGGGCACATCAGAGAAGGAAAACTCTGACTCCAAAAAACCTCCGCTGCCTTGCGGCATACCTCTTCAGGGGAAAGGCTAAGGGAGTAAACCCCGACAGAAAATCCGGAGCCGGAGTCCCTAAGGCGGTTTGATGTTGTAGTCAACACCGGCAACTCCTGCGGCGCACCTGAAGCCAAGCTGTATTGACTCAGTCTTTCCCTTGGACCCTTCAGCTGCGAAGAGAGGGGGGGTCTGCTGCATGGGCAACAGCAGACCCTCCATATCACCCTGCCCAGGCTCTGTAGCTTCAGCTTCACTGGAGAGGACACTCCAGCATCATCGTAAGATGTCGATTCAGCACGGGAGGAGACAGATACCGTGTCACTCCCGAGTCGGACTGCACAGCCATTCTCGGCGGTGCAGATAGACTCTTAAGAAGCTACACCATCGTCTCTCGAGACGGACGGCTGCCGATATATATATAAATAGTTTATATATAATTTATGTTATATATTTATATTTAACCTATGTATCATATAGTATATACTATATTATAAAATATAAAGTATATTACATTATATACATAATTTTAATGAGCCTTGTATATTTGAAAGGATATTTATTTTATCTCTGCTCCTGAATTATAGAAAAAGAAGTTATTACAATTTATAATTCTAGTTTTACTGTTACATTTCCTCAGAATGTTAATGACGTTGATCTAATGATTTCTTCTTTCCAGTATTACTGCTAGGAAGTCTAAATGTTATTCTAATCTTTCTTTAAGCAACCTCTCTTTTCTCTCTGTCACTTTTGGGAATTTATTTATTTCTATTTGTTCATCTCAGAAGTGTCACTTTAAAGTTTTATACTATTTGACACTTGGTAAGCTTTTTCCATTTCAAAATTATTAATTCTTTAAGTCTAGGAAATTATTACTATTTTTTTAAACACAGCTTTTAAACATTAATTCCATGTGCTTATCTTGTGCATCTTTTACACCCTCACAAGAACATTTAAGTCTGGGTTTTGTCTGATAGTATAGAGTAAATGGGATATATGAATTCTAGTACATTTATTCACTCTTGAAAGTAGTTCTTAATTTAAAAACAGGCAGTGATATATTTTTTCTAACCAATGACAACATATACATATGTACAAATATATACTCAGAAATAGCAAAAGGCTCTCTATTCCAATCTTTGTAAAAAGTGTAATAATATGTGCCTGAAAAGTTATTGGGTTGTTGTATGTATAATAATTTGGATAGGCTGCTGCTTACTGTAGTTTCTTATTGTAATACAGATTTACATATTTATTTGAGTCCAACATTGGTAGTATCCTTAAAACTGATTCATAAAATTCTCAGGTTTCTAAAAAACATAACTGGGAGTCCTAACACCATTTCCCTTCGGACAGTCTCCAAGTGAAGGCATAGCCGTAGGTATAAATATGGGAATAGAAGACAAACAAGAAAGGCAGAACTCAAATCTACTGAAGTCAAAAGTAGATAGTGAAGCAGCAGCAATTGCAATGACTAATTCAAATGGCATTTCCTTAAATATTCCTGAGTCCCTAAACGTAGAACTAACGGTTCTTTTCCTTGAGTTCTCATAATACTCTGTCCCCAGCTCTAACTATTGGCTAAACACTGCCTTAACTGGAGTTGCAGCCCTCAGTCCTTCTGTGTCTCACCCTCTGTTGATCAACCTGGTATCTTCCCACTGCAGTCTTCAGTAACAGAGCAGATGCATCTAAACAAGGCTCAAGGCACCAGAGATTATAGTTTAATTGAGATAGGATCAGAAATATTTGTTCGACTGCAATATGAGGGAGCACAATATGTAGAACAGGAGTAGGAGGTTGATTTATTAGAAAGATGAGATAGTGTTACCTAATTACATAAATTTCTTTAAAAAAAAGAAGCACATGGAAACATTACTTGCTGTGTTAGCTATCTATTGGTGCATAATGAATTACCCTATATTTTAAAGGCATAACACAACATTTATTATTTCATAGTTCTGTGAGTCATTCATCCTGTGGTGCAGAATCTCTAACAGGGCTGCAATCAAGGCATCAGCAGAGGTTGCAGTCATTGGTGGCTGCACTTAGAGTTTTCTTCCACTCTGACTCACATAGCTGTTGGCAGATCTCAGGTCCTTGCTAGATGTTGGCTGTAGATATAGGTTTCTCGCCACATGAGCTTCTCCATAACTTTACTCAAAATACAGGAGCTTACATCCTCCCAAGTGAATGATTCAATGGACAGCAAGAGACAGAGTGGCAAGATGGAACTAAACAGTCTTTTTGTAATCTGATTTCTGAACTGACATCCTATAACTTTTCCTGCATTCTATTGCCAGAAGCAAATCACTAGGAGCCAAGCAGCATTTATACAAAAGCATAAATACTGAGCGGTGGAGATTAGCAGTGAAGGGGGAGAGGAAGTGTTTGTGGATCTTGGAGGAGAATAGAAAAGTTTGAAACAGTGCTCTACAAAGGAGAATGGAAGTATCAGCAAGTTTAGTCTCCACTACACTACCTGTTTGGATTTGGATGAATGAATGTAATCTTAGTGTCATTAAGCCATACAGCTTACTGCATTTAGAAATCCCTCTGAGAAGGATAGTTGGGGGTGCTTGGGTGATTTTAATATAGAAAATACCCAAGCACTGGCAGATTTCATTTCTTTGAGTTCAATCTCAGCTGAGGAGCAAACCCTTTCTGCTTTTTGCTGAGTTTTCTTCAGGAATCATGGACTAGAAAGAGAAACTTGAAATAAGGAAAGAGAGCTTAAAGAAAACTGTTGGAATTAGACAAGAAAAACATGGTGAAACATTTAATATCTATCATTTAACCCAGCCAAATTTGTCAGTGGTTTCTTAACATTTTTCTTAAGACATCTTTATAAAACACCTTTTCGCTGCTTCTCGAGGTACAGAAAGTATAAATTCTTTTGTTCCTTGCAATAAAATAAATTCAGCTGCACAATTGAACATAAAATGAAGTACAAAATGAAACATACTTAATGAACAAGCAAGCCAGTGAGGAGATTTTGAAAGTAGAACAGGAATATAACAAACTTCACCAACCATTTTTTTTTCAGAAGAGGTCAGAATTGATCTTCAAGATTCTAATTTTTGGTGTAACAAAATTTGTCAACCATCCACAAGTGACTGCACTAATTGGAGAAGAGGATGAAGAGGCTCTGCATTATTTGAAAAGAGTTGAAGTAATAGAATTTGAAGATATTAAATAAGGTTATGGAATAGATTTTTATTTTGATGAAAATCCTTACTTTGAACATAAAGTTTCCTCCAAATAATTTTATCTGAATGAGAGTGGTGAACCATTTTCAAACTCCACTGAAATCAAATGGAAATCTGGAAAGAATTTGAGGAAACCTTCAAGTACAATGCAGAATAAAGCCAGCAGGGAGGGACAACATAACATGAGGAACCAGAGAGTTTCTTTACCTGGTTTACTGACCATTCTCACCCAGGTGCAAATGAGTTAGGAGAAGTCATCAAAGATGATATTTGGCCAAATATGTTACAGTACTACTTGGTTCCTGCCTTCGATAATGAAAAACGAAAGGAGAAGAAGGTGATGATAATGTTGAAGAAGAAGAAGAAGGGCTAGAAGATACTGGTGAAGAAGAAGATGAGATTAAAGGTGAATAAAATGAAGGTGATGATTAGGGGGAGGAAGGAGAGGAAGATGAAAGAGAAGATAACTAATGGAACACTGATGGATTTTTACCTTCCTTTGAATTTTCTTTCATCCCTGGGAGCAAGTTGCAGTCTTCTTTTCCCTCTTGTGTTCAGGTGCCTCATTTTTGAGGATTCTTTTCTCTCCTTTACACAATGGTTCTTACCTTATTTTTGGGAGGATACCATGAAAAGAATACAGTGGGGGAAAAAATATCTGCCCCTTTCTATTCCAAATTCATTTTTATCTTTTTCTAATTCAACAAAAACTGTATGAAACCATCACCTCCATGCTCTGTGAAGAAAAAAAAAAAAAAAAAAGAAAGAAAAGAAAAGCCTGATCCCATGCTCTTTCTTCACACTCTTACCTTGTCGTGGAGAGGCATGCATGCATAGTGAAACTACAGTGAGAAATTGCAAAGGACACTGCTCCAGGAAAGAGGCTCTCTCAACCTCCTTATTCTAACTTTTTACAGGACTGGTATGAAAAAAGCCTTACAAGTATTTAATGAGGTGTGGAAAAGTAGTCAGATTCGCTGCCAGGTGTTCAAGGGAAAATTTCATCCAAAGACTTGGAACACCATGCAAAAGAGTTGTTTACACAGCAGTAATAACATCTGGAAGCCTTGTGGGTGACGGACAGCTTTGCAGTCCTTTCCACTAAAGTAAAGGGAAGTTATTTCATTTTAATGATCTACTTAACATGATATCTATTGATTCCACATTTTGAAATATGCATGTATTAGCACATGCATACATATACCTCTCAACTTCTATTCTCCAAACACCAGAATTTTCTTAGTGTTTTTTAGCCTTATATTATTAATACCTATAAATACCTTTATTTCTGAAGTGATTAGTGTCTTGGTTGGCTTACTTTCAATATAAAAGAGATAGATGATAGAAAGATAGATAGATACGTAGTTATATTGCAGATTCCAAAGACAGTTATTTCTGCAAGTTGTACAGCTTTTTTTTTTCCTTCCAGAATAACTAGTCAATGTTAATGATATGGTTACTTGATGTAGTCTCAATTCTTGAGCAGGAATAAAAAATTAACCTAAGTTAGAAATATCAGGATTGTCTGTTAGTAGCATAAAATTTAATGCTATCCTTTCTTTTGGCCATGTCACCATCCATGAATTGCAATATTTTTTCAGGATATTTTTTTTTGTGATAACATATATAACCTAAAAATTTGCACTTTAACCGTTTTAAATGTACAATTCAGTGTTATTAATCACATTCACAATGTTGTACAACCATCATTACTAGCTATTGTCAAGTTTTTCATTAACTCAAACAGAAACTCTGTAATCATTAAGCAGTGACTAACTCCCCATTCCTTCCTCTGCACAGCGTCTGGTCACCCGTAACCTATTTTCTGTTTCTATCAAGTTACCTGTCCTAGACATTTCAGGTAAGTGGAATCACACAATATTTGTCCTTTTTTTTGTCTGGTCTATTCCATTCAGCATGTTTTCAAGTTTCATCCATGTTGTATTATATATCACAGCTTCACTTCTTTTTATGGATGAATAATATTTCATTATATATATTGCATGTAATGCATTTAATTGCAATTTTGGAAAATAAAATTATTATTGATTTGTGCAATGGAGAAAACCTGTTGGGGTAAGAGTTAGTGACAAATATTAAAAATGTACTGAGAATGTTTTCTCTGCTTTTTTAAGCCTATGGTGGAAATTATATACTAACAAAATCCAGATTTTGAAACACCACTTTTGGGTTTTCTTGTTGTTCTGCCTGTTCAGTTATAGTTGCTCTTGAAACATAAAACATTGCAACTCAGTGAGATTACATAGAACAAGGAAAGTGATATACCTCTTGCCTAAGTTGAAGCTTTCTATGATATGACAAATATTTGTAGAGTATACATAACTCTCATGCCTGACAACACTACAAAACCTTCTACTCAAGATGGATCATAAAAATTGAAAAAGATCTATCACTGTATATAGCTCAGTGTATCAACTAAACTGAGAACTGAAAAGAATACACTTCTAAGATTGATTGTGGGTTGTGCTGCTGACAGCATCAGTTGTTTTTTATTATTACAAGATTGTTACTAAGAATGTATTTTATTCCAAAAATACAGTTCTAGCCATGTAGTTGAAGTTTGGAATATATTTTCCAATGATATAATGTTTGAAAAACTAGTTAGGCTCCCTATTAATCCTACTAATTAATATATAGTTAATTCTAAAAAGGCCAGATTTTGTGTCACCAAAACTGCTGTCAAGTTACTTTTTTCTAAATGTATTCCTATTAGTGATTTCAGAAACAACTTTCTTTCCGTTTATTCCGTCTAAAACTCTAGTCATCTCGCCACCTGTATTCATATCTTATTCTTGGAAGAAAATGATCCTGTTATCTGGGATTGTGAGGAAAACAGAATTTCAGTGGCAGGTTAGAAGCAAAAACAACTAAAGTTGGATATTTGCTCAATTTAATTCAATGAAATTATTTATATGTATTGTGCTAAAAGGCATATATAATATAAAGACAAAGGAGACACAGTCCCTCATCTCAAAGAGTTTGAAGTTTAAGGAGTACAGAAGTAATTAAGATATCTGTAATAAAACTTGTTCTAGAAAGCACCATATAGAATTGGTACATAATTGGATAAATGGAGATATTGAGTATATCTGTTTGAGGAATCATGGAATGTTCACAGAACAGGTCACAGTACAGCTGGACAAACCATGAATAATCCAGGGATTTTTGAAAATCAGAGTTGGAAGTTTGTCAGGAAGATTGCTTTAGTAGTTATGTATGTCAAAGGTTTTGAAGTATCCAACAGCTTTTCAGTTCTCGGTTTGGAAGATGTTAGGGAACTGAAGGTGGATATTAGAAAGGGAGAGCATCCTCTGAAGGCAGATGGTCTTTTCAGTGTTTGTGGCTGTGACGGTCCTATGCACATGACATTTTTTTTGTTTGTTTTTTTTAGAAATTAAATCCATATTGGGAATGACAGAAATCTTTGTCTTTACCTGAACTTGAGTTTAAATGAGTGAACAGCTGGATAAAAATCTATGTTAACAAGCTTCCTCCAGCTTTTCAACAAAAACTAAGTAATTCACATTTGTTACAAAAAACTTACAAATGCTAATAGGAAAATGAGAAATAATTCCAATTCAAAGTTTTAGTAAAATATGTCAATATAAATCAGGCATTGAGCCTTTTTTCAGTAAACAATAGGAATGTTCACATGTAAAAATAATTTTTTAGCTTTGAACTGAGAGAAAGTGTGAACATTATAAACTTGGAACAATATCTGCTATTTACATTATAGGTGAGACTTTTTAGAAATATGTTTCCAGGTATTAAAGGAAGAACATTTTTGGAAAAGAAAATAAAAGCCTAGAGAAGCACTACAAGTAATCCTAATTTGAAAAGATGATGGCTAGAGGGAGAGGTTGATGATGGGAAAAGTGGAGACTGTGTAAGTACTGAGTAGGCTAACCTAACAGACACCAAAATTTCAGTGCCTTTAAAAAAATGTTTCTTCTTTCTTATCTAATAGAGGTAGGCTGTGATTCAGGTTGACAGCTGACCTTTCTCGATTCAGACATCCCGGTAAACCCGATGGTTATTCTGCCATCTTATAATGTAGATTCCAAGGTCACCAGAGGCATGACCATCAGCCAGAAGTGAGGGTGGAAAACGTGGAGGGTTGTTCATGAGAGGTTTATATGGGCCAGTATTGGAAATGATGCACATCACTTCTCTTGAGAGATCATTTATTAAAACAATCATTGTTCACATTCAACTGCAAGGGAGGCTCAGACTGCAATCTAGTTGTGTGCCCAGAAAAAAAAAAAACAGAATATAGGACTTCCGGCCAAGATGGAGGCTTAGACTGACATGCTCAGTCTCCCTCTACAACAAGAAAGGAATACAACTACCTCAAAACAAAAGATAACTAGAAATTCCAGAAAATAAAACTACACAGAAACCCAATGTATGAAGTTATAAACCAGCGGCACTCGTTGGACAGGTAGGAAGAGTGAAAGTGGGCAGTGCTGTTTGTGGTAGCACCAGGGACAGCAATAGGGAGAGCAATCCTGGCTGCAGTCGAACCTCATCAGTTTGGGACCCCAACACTGGAAAAAGCAGCCACCGCATAGCCTCAGACAGTGAGGCCTGGAGGGTGGGAGGACGGATCCCGGTCTCCCAGTGGAGAATAGCAGCAGGAGTACATCTTGGACTCCCGTCCCCACACAAAGCACCACAGCGCTGTGAAAAAGGTTGCGGATCACCACCAGTTGCCGGGTAGTGACAGCAAAGTGCCACAGCTCAGCAAAAAAGATTGCAGATCGACGCCAGTTGCCGGGTTGTGATGAGTACACAGGCTCCACCCCCCTATAGCCTGCCCAAGAAGCAAAGCAAAGCACAAATCTGTCATAATGAGGCAGACAACTATAGAAATCCCGGTGATGCAGTTCACCAGGCAGCAGATGAAGAATCTGACAGATGAACAAATAAGAAACCTGTCAGAGGCTCAATTCAGAGCTATAGTCATTAGATGGCTTACAGAATTAACAAAAGATGTGGAACAAGATGAGAAAGGATTGAAAGCCACTCATACTGAAAACGGCAAAAACACATATGAGACAAGTGGTGAGGAAATAAAATCCAGAGATCAAATCAACAAACCGGAACATAGGGAAGGAACAAAGAGTCAACCCATGTGGAAAGAGGAAACAGAAAGCAAGGAAAGTGAGGAGAGGATCAGAAACCTCTGGGACAGCTATAAGAGATCAAATATAGGGATTACAGGATTGCCAGAGGGTGAAGAAGAACTAGAAATTGAAAAGTGAAAATATAATAAAGCAGAACTTCCCGAACTTGGGGAAGGAAATAGACTTACAGGTCCAGGAAGCACAGAGAGTTCCAGAAAAACTGGACCCAGGGAGAAACACTCCAAGACACATTATAATCAAATTGTCAAAAATTAAAGATAAAGAGAGAATCATAAAAGCAGCAAGAGAGAAGAAAAGAATCATGTACAAAGGGGTCACAATTAGACAATCAGCTGACTTCTCAAGGGAGACCCTGCAGGCAAGGAGGGACTGGCAAGAAATATTCAAAGTAATGAAAATCCAAAACTTACAGCCACAAATACTCTATCCAGAAAAGCTGTCATTCAGAATAGAAGGACAGAGAAAGTGCTTCCAGGACAAAGTAAACTGAAGGAGTTCATTAGATCAAAATCACTATTATATGAGATGTTAAAGGGACTGGTTTAGAAAAAGGAGGATCAAAACTATGAACATTAAAATGAAAACTGCATCACAAGAACCAACAACAGAAACTAGGGAATCGAAACAAAGGCAAACTAAACAGGCAATGAGAGTGGAAAAAGAACTATAGGTATGGGGAGCACATTGGGGGTGAGGTCAGCAGGGAGGGGTAAGAGGGTAAGGGAGGGAAATGGTACAGGAATTAAGAAGCATAGTAGGAGAGGATGGAGTAGACATGAAGAGGTTGAGAAGAACTATATGCACAACAATCAACATGGACTAAAAGGGGAGGACAACTGGAGTGAGGGGGGCCACTGGGTGGAGGGGAGCAGAGGGAAGGGAAATTGGGACAACTGTTACAGTATAATCAATAAAACATATTAAAAAAAACAATATATATATATATATATATAGTGTATGTGTTTGCTTGTGGACATCTAGCTATTTGCCACAGAGATTATTTTATTGATACTTTAGGTACAATTTACTATTTATTTATTGCCAAAGTAGAGAAAATCTCCAGGTGAACTAATATTTTTTATGAAGTGAAAATCACCCCAAATGTCATGATCCAGAATACACCCACTGTTAATATTTATTTATTTATATTAATGTCCTTTTAGATCTATCTGTGTAATATTGTTCCCTTAAATTTGTCAAATATTTTAGTTTTCAATAATGGAGTAAAATCTTATTGTTTTAAGTGAAAATCAATTTATTTTAAAATATCAGACAGCTCACAGACCATTGAGAGTACTGGAATAACTGGTTTTAATATTATGTTTTTTTCTTGTTATTTTAACAACTTTTTTTTTGTCATATATGCAGCTAGCCATTTACTGAACTCTGTTATAAATTCTAAGAGTTTTTTAGTTTACTTTTATAGGCTTTCCAGATAGGCAATTGCATCTGCATTAATGATATTTATCTCTCTTTTTCCTAATATTTATATTTTTTCATTTTTTTGCTTATTACATGGGCTATTTTACCAAAACAATATTAAACAACACATGCATATTTGGGGTCTCTCTAAATACAGGTATACTTGATGACATTTGTAGTCATAAAATTAATTTTAAATAGAAATTTGATAATGGGAAGTTATCATTGGATCTAAATATTTTGCTTCCCCTTTTTGCTTACAGAGGTATTTTTATGGTGCATACAAGAGAAAATCAGGGGTTCTTAGACTTCGGCATCAAACCATAATTAGACTCCTAAAGTTTTGATTCAGTTTGGGTAGTCTAGGCTTGGTATATGCAACCATTTGAAAGGACTTTTAGTAGCAGAAATTTTACGTATAAGTGTGTGTTTTATGTTTTAAATATATGAGAAACTGTTATATATTTTGAATCAAAACTTTCAACTGTCCCTCCTTGGGCAAATGCAAGTTTCTGTTTGCATTAACTTTGTCCTAAATATGTAAGGTAAACCAAATCAAATATGATGTTAAGCTTTCCATTCTGTATATAGTTAATATTAATATATATTTTTAAAAATATTTTTAAAGTTAATAGATATAGCAGCTTTAGAAATATAGGTAAGACTAATAAATAAAAATTATTTCCATCTTATCATACAATATTAATAGTTCAGAGTTTTACCTCTAGATATACATGTATCTATAATTAGAACATACTACATTTACTGTTTAATGTTTTATTTTTATTTAATCTAAAAACATCTTTCCATATCATTAAATTTCTTTGAACCATGATTTTTAACAAGTACAGAGTGATCTACTTTGTGCTTTTTCTCATAATTCATGTAACAATATATTTCCTCAAATTTTTTGTGTTTATAAATAACAATTTGTAGGAAGTCATTGCAGCTGAATCATTGTAAAGTTCTCAGTTATTTCCTTATGAAATTCCTAGAATTGCAGTTTCATTGAAAATTATTTCATGAAATTTTTCATATCAAAATTTTATTCAAAAATTAATATTACATAGAATATATTTCTTTGATGGAATACAAGAATACAATTAAATTGGAAGTTATTAACAAATAGGTAAATAAAAACACCTATATTTTTGAAAATCATGAAGTTAACCACAAATGTACCTAAGTTCAAGCTAAAATATTACACCTATAGAAGACTTCATGACTTTACTTTCTAGGAATAAAGTATAGAAAATACATAAATAAGTAAATACATAAATAAGTTAATAAATAAAAGCTAATAAAAACTCATGGTATGATTTCAATTTCATGTAGTTATGCAAAAAAGGAATGACATCTAAACATAATTTTGGAAACATTTAGAAAAAGGCACAATAAAGAAGGATGCATATTGCAACACTGAATCTAACTTTTTGGAGAACAGCTAATGTGGCTGGTTTCATGACCTTGGAAAAATATATTCTAGAAATCTAGACAGGAATGAAATCATGTATCTCAGGTGTACAGGGCCACTGTGTTCTATCTCCATGATCTGGAAATTTTGCTAAAGCAATACTCTGTTGGCAGAACAAAAATAGATAGATGATAGAGAGATAGATAAATGTGTTTTATAAGTATATTTGTGACTTTGGGATATGAAACCAATTTCACTGATGCTGATTTTTAAAATTACAATGGCTGTATCTAACAACCTTGGAAAGAGAGATTAGACCTTTTGGATTCTAAAGGTCCAATATGATGAAAGACTGTCTTAACAGTCTGCACAAGCACTAAGGCTAGTGCTTTCAGGACTTGAAAAACTGGTAAATCAAGGCAACTTCTTTTATGATATGATTCACTTGTGATTTTATAAACCTTGAAAAATATTAATTCAGTTGTAGCAGCAATTTAAATTTTTATTTTATTTTTCTTATGCTTTTCCTCCTATGAGGTTGAAATTAGCTTGATTGTGGTGATAGTTTCTCAGGTGTACCTATATAGTCAAACCCATCAAATTGTATGCATAAAATATGTGCAGTTTTTGCATAACAATTATACCTCAATATAGCTGTTAAAAATAGTACTATTTATATAATATATATCCACAATATAGGAAAGGCAGTCCATTGAAAACTAGGTATTAATTTTATTTGTTCTCATTTATTCATTGATTCATTTGTTGTTCTTTTATTAATTATTGTGCATTCTGTATTAGTTGTACTTATTTAGACACTGGAGGTACCAATATGAAGAAGTTATTGTATTTTCAAAGAGTAATATGTGGATTTTTATGCTGTATTTGGGTACTATATTTGGGAGGCAGTAGTACTCTTAGTAGCTTTGTCACTCAAATCATTCTGTATGAATTTAAAGTATGCTCCATATATCAGCAGCCAAGTGGCCTTGGACAAGTATCTAAAAATTCTGCACAGTTTTCTCATCATTAAGTGAGGTTGATAACACCACCTATATAATGGGATTACACCTGTCTCTGTAATAGTGAATGACCCACAATTATACATGTATGTTAGCTATGGTTATTGCTACTCTTGTTGTTATTAAAGTGTTATTGTGCTAAAATATCAAAGAGGAAGAAGTGACCTATGTACAGTAGGAAAGGAAGGAGATCATAATTAAGTAGAGAAAGAAAAAGGAACCCTAAGTGGAAGGTAGAGAGAGAAGAGTACAAAGCAGTGAGGTGAAAGAGCAGAGCAAGTTCAGAGAACAGTGACTTTTCATATTGTAATTGATGCAAATGATGCCAAATTTGGACTTTATTTTGGAAGCTTTTAGTCTTTTAAGAAAAGAAGTAACATAAATAGATTTGGATGTGGGGGGTTTTGAGAGAGAGAAAAGAAGGTATTTAATGATATATGGAAAAAGATCCAAGTGAAGGCAAGTGGAATTAGTGTTAGAGACTCAGTCAAGTTGTCCAAGTTACAGACAGAAGACAATCTAAAGCTGGAACATTGAAGAGTAGACTGAGGAATATGTTCACAAATTATTAAAGACATATATGCGATGATAAGTGGGATTTAAAGCTGACTGTCTAGGTTGTGCAACTGTCTACACATGGCATTATTAGCTGAGACAGGAGATATTAGATCTTAATTTGTATCAGGCTTTGCTCTAAATACTTTTTTATGTGTTAATTTATTTAAAATTTACAACAATGCTACCAGGTAATAATATTTCCATTTTTCAGATAAGGAAACTTTGGGAGATGGAGAAAAAGTAACTTGCGCAAGGTCAGTAAGCTAGTGACTGGTAGAGTGAAACTGCAAACGTGGTTGATTGTTGAACAGCCTGTGCCTTTGTGTTGAATGGCCTCATTAGGAGAGGAACAGCTTTGAGGAGAGATTTGGCAATATGAATAATACCTACCTTTAGAAAATGATTTTGGTGTTTTATTCTGCAGCATTTGCAGTGCTAACACAACACAATTTTAGTTCATTTTAATTATTAATCAACTTCATTGTGTCTTTATTACAATTGTCTATTACTTTCAACCAATGAACTAGTAATTCCATCAAAAATAACGTGGGCTTAATTTTGAATAATTTATTGCTTATCATTATATGCATGTTAGTTATCCCTTTTATTGTAAGTGTTCATATTTTCTATTAAACTGAGCTCTGTTTTATCTCCTTATGGATAGAGAACTTTTTTAATATTTCTCAGACATATAGCTAATTAGATTTTTATTTATGATGTGAATATGGTTGATAGAAATTAAATGTAATCCTAAATCTCTGTCTCACATAACCAATAAGGATACTCTCAAAATTCCATGTTGGCTTATGAATACAGATTTGTGTTAACTGGACGTTTTTATCTATATTAATAAATCCTTAACTATGCTAATAAACAAATCTATTTTTACACATATACTAAAGTATAAAAGGTTAGTATGTCATTTACTTAATGAATGATCATGTACATTATAAAATAAACTGAAAGTCTAGGCAAATTTATGGATGTGATGGGAATTCCACCTTTTCTGTTTATATAGCTTCCACTAGCTTCCACCAGCTTTAATTCACATTTTCTACTGATGGTACAGAAATCTAGAACACCAACAATGTGCATACAATCCTTGGAATTAATGGTTTTCCTAGATGACATAAGAGGGCAAAAAAGCCTATAAATATCTATTATTGGTTTCAAGTTTAATAAATAAAATATTTATCAACAAATTGTTCTTTTAAAGTAGGACAGATAAAATATAAGTACAAGTTTGAATTGTCTAGGTACCAAGCCAAACTGTAATTACATTCATTTATTAGTGCTCTGCTTTGAATCAGGAGACTCATAACCTTGTACAGCCTCTTATTTAGCTTTCTCTTTAATTCTCTCTAGAAGTTATTTCAAATTTTCTTCTCTCAAGTCTCCTATGAAATCAGAGCCCTGATCATAATCAGAGATGAATTCACCTCTTAAGTGTTAGAGAAAGTGAAAATCATTAATAAGAACTACCTCACTTTCCTTCTTTCCTCTCACTAAACTCAAAAAGTGTCTTACCTCTCAAGGCCATTCTCTGAGTTAACAGTTCCTTCCTTCTCCTCCAAGAACTTGCTCCATCAGTAGCTCTTTTCTTATCTGTTTCACTTCTAGTCCCAACTTGCTTGAGTCTTCACATCTATGTTAGTTTCCTAGGACTACTGTATCACCAACAGAATGGCTTAAACAACAGAAATTCATTGACTCACAGTTCTGGAGGCCAGAAATTCTAAGTCAAGGTTCCCATGGGTTCGTGCTTCTTCTGATATGTATAGAGATATTCTTCCTTGCCTCTTTCCTAGTTTCTAGTGGTTAGCTGGCAGTTTTGGATTTCCTTGGCTTGCAGCTGCCCAAATCCAATAAATATGTACCGTTGTTGTCACATCATAGTCTCCCGATGTGTATCTGTTTTCACATGGCCATCTTCTTACAAGGACACTAGTCATAGTGGATTAGAGACCCACCCTACTGCTTTGTTTTTATCTCAACTAATTATATCTGCAATGACCCTATTTCTAAATAAGCCAATATTCTGAAGTACTTGGGTTAGAACTTTCAACATATATCTTCTGGGGGGTGACATGGTTCAATCCACACTACCATCTTAATAAAACACAACAACTAAGTTAAACTTTAAAATCTTCCCTAATCAGACTTGTTGTTTCAATTATCATTTTTATCTTTTTATCCCTTTACAATAAAAGTTTTCAAAGTTTTGCCAAAAATGTCTGCTTTTACTTTCTCATCAATCCATTCACTCTTTTTCATCATGTTTTTAAAGGAAAGTTGTCTTTCCAAATTGTATGAGTTTTTATATATCCTAATCATGCAAAAATAAATATTCACTCTATCTGACAGTTCTATTTCTCATTCACTGCCAAATGGAAAACTAGTCAGCCTGGTTTTGTCATCTGCCAAATGAACCCCCAAGTCATGAACATTTAAACTACAGTACTGACAAACAGTTCAATCTATGAATGTTCCCTCTGATGAAAATGTCATCATCTTTCTCAAAGCCCTACATCAACCCTTATTCAATTTCTCAGGCAATTATCATTGTGAAGATAAAGCAACCAGGAATGACTTTCTGATTTTCTCACCCAAAGCACACTGTTACTGGCATCAAGACCTATATATCCTCTTTCTCCTCAATTTTAACCATGAGAGCCATAGTTACTTCTGTTAAAGGTCAAAGCTTCCTTTAAACTCTGGTTTGCTACTCTTCTCAGTTTACAGGGACTTCTTTTGCAGTTTCAATTTCTGTTTACTTCATCATACTGCCTTGTTTAGAGGACTATTCACAACATGATATAAATATTCTTTATGTCTCTTGTCTTTGTTTTAGACTCTATTGTATCTTTTCCTCTATTACATCAAATTCTGAATTTTGGTTCAGCTTTACAACAAAACTTTTGAAAAAACTTATTTTTATTTACAGTCTGAATTGTTTTACCTTCCATTAGTTTTTAAATTAAAAATATAATTTAAAATCCTTTAAACAGAAAATACAGTTGACCTTTAAACAATGCAGGTGTTAGGGAAGTCTGCCCCTTCCCCATGCAGTCAAAAATTCATGTATATCTTTTGACTCCCCCAAAACTTAACTACTAATACCCCACTGTTGACCAGAAGCTTTACTGGTAACATAAACAATTAACACATATTTTGTATGTTATATGTAATATTTATTTATTTTATTCTTAGAATAAAATAAGACAGAGAAAAGAAAACATTAAGAAAATCATTACCCTGGCTGTTGTGGCTCAGTGAATTGAGTGTCAGCCTGCAAGCCAAGTGTCTCTGGTTCGATTCCCAGTCAGGGTACATGACTAGGTTGCATGTCAGGTCCCCAGTTGGGGGTGCAAGTGAGAGGCAACCACACAGTGATGTTTCTCTCCCTCACTTTCTCCTTTCCCCTCTCTCTAAAAATAAAATAAATAAATAAACAAATAAATAAATATAAAAACAAAAAAAAGAAAATCATCAAGGCAGAGAAAATAATTTAGTTTGTACTGAAAAAATTTCACATGTAAGTACATCCATGTAGTTGAAACCTGTGTTGTTCAATGCTCAATTGTAATTATATTTACTATTTTATTGTTAAATACACATAGTACATATGATATATTTATATTTTAAAGAACAACAGTACAAAGAAATATTTAAGTAGCCACAATTTTAATCATAAAATGTTAAAAATTTTAGACTTGGATGCTTTTCCCTAATTCCTATTTTACTTTCCCTGAATTTTTGTTAACCAAGTTGTTGCTTTTTTCTATTTCTGTAGTTGCTTTTCTTTTGTTAATATAACAAAAACAGGAAAGTTAATTATGTAAATATACAGGTTTAATAATTATAGAGCTAGCACCCATGGACCAACTCCAAAATCCAAAATGAAAGACTGTAAGTCCTCAGAAGCCAACAAAAAAGTTATTAATATAATGTGAATTTAATTAATAAGATTTAATTTTAGGCAGCTTTAAGTTCACAGTAAAACTGATCATAATGCATTGAGAGCTCCCATAGACCTACAATTGCCCCACTACACACAATCTTCCCCACATGAACATTCCTCACCACTGCCTACATTTGTTACAATTGTAAAACTCCTTGAGGTAAAACTCACAAGAGCTTGAGGGCTTCCCTATGCCTGAGTCTCCTTAAAGTTTTTAGCTCTCAGATTTGTGCACACTGAGCCTCCAGCAATTTTACAATTACAATGCAGATTTTCCTACCCCAGCACTAGTTCTGGCAGTAGTTTCTGCTTGTGGATTTCTACTGTAAATTGTTTCTGTATTTCCCTATCTGTCTCTCTAATTTTGAGGGCAGCAGTTTTCTCTGTGACCTTACTTCTCTGATGATTCTAAGAAAAGTCAGTGATTTTTCAGTTTGTTCATCTTTTTATTCATTAAGATGGAGTGACATTTCTAAATTGCTTACATTCTAGACTAGAGCATATGAAGTTTTCCTAGATAACTTTTTATAGTTAATATTCATTTAATGTCCACCCAGTATGTATCCTTTTTATTTCTTGGTATGTTTGTTTCCATTTGAAATCATTTTTCTTCTGCTTAATTTATTCCCTTAGTGTTTCTTTCAGTATAGAACACTGGTAATAGAGTTTCTGATTTTGTCAGAAAACATTTTTATTTCATTTTGACTTAGAAGGATATTTGAACTAGATATGGAATCAAAGTCGATAATTCTTTTTTCTTCAGTGTTGTAATGACATCTATTTAAAAACAAAAACAAAAAAAACAAACAAAAAAAGCTTCTGTTTGTGTTGAGAATTGTTTTGTTAATTTTACTTTAAAAATGGTATACTTTCTTTTTCTCTGTCTGCTATTAAGATTTTCTTTTTGTTTTGATTTTCAGTAGTTTTACTATACTGTATTAAGTGTGATGTTTGTATTTATCTTACTTGGTTTGCAGAGCTTTTTAAATTGGTGGGTTAAAATTCCATATTAATTTTGGAAAATTCTCAGCCATTGTATCTTTATGTATTACCACTACCCCATTTTCTCTTTCCTCTCTTTCTGAGTCTTCAGTTACATATATATTAGAAATTATATTTTTTGTAATCCTTTTTTAAAAGTTTTAAAATATTTGTGGTATGTAATAGGTACTTTTATAACTAATATATATTTTAAAGGCATTGTCAGTAGAATATAACCTGTATAATTATGATTCTCTCATATTTGTTCTCAATTTATTATTTGAATTTAAGCAATTTATAATTGATAGGTATAAATTATATGTACTAAAATTATGTACTTAGTAATTGCATAGTATAGAGTTTTGTATATTTCAATTATATTAAGTATGTTAGTTGTTTGAGCATCTTATAGCTACTGAATGTTACCATTGCTCAATTTATTTATTGTTGAGAGAGAAGTAGTTCAATCATTTTGATTTCAGATTTATAATGATTTTATTTGAAGTTCTATAAATTTCACATATATTTTAAGTCTTTGCTACCTGGAGAGTACAAGTTTAAAATAAGAATATTTTAACTCTATAATTTCTTCTATAATACTAGTCAATATTCTTCTATAATGTAAAACTTTTCCCCATTTACTGGAGCTGTTTACTTACTCCGAAATATGGTTTCTAATAGAAAGGAAAATGTGTTTACTTCTTTTACTTTAGTTACCAATTTTACAACAAGGAAATTATTTATCAAATGCTGACCTATATGTTTGTTTGTTTGTTTTTTGTCTTTTTTATTTTTGTCTTTTTATTTTTTTAATTTTATTTTTTGGTTTTTCAATTACAGTTGTCCCATTTTTCCCCACTGCTCCCCCCCATCAAGCCCACCCCTTCTCCCACAATCATATCCCTCCCCGTTGTCCATGTCCATGAGTCATTTATACACGTTCCTTGACTAAACCCTTCCCTTACTTATCCCCCTTCTCTCCCTCCCCCGTCTCCCCTCCCCCCCAATAACTGATATTCTGTTCCTTGTTCTATTTAGTTCCTTTGTTTGTGTTGTTCTTTAGTTTCCTGTATTAGGTGATATCATATGGTATTTTTCTTTCTTTGCCTGGCTTATTGCACTAAGCATAGTTCTCTCTAGTTTCATCCATGTTGTCGCAAATGGCAGGAGTTCCTTCTTTCTTTCTGCTGCATAGTATTCCATTGTGTAAATGTACCACCGTTTTTTGATTCACTCATCTACAGGTGGGCACTTAGGCTGTTTCCAGCACTTGGCTATTGTAAACAGTGCTGCTATGAACATAGGGGTGCATAAATTCTTTTGAATTAGGGTTTTAGGATTTTTCAGGTATAATCCTAGCAGTGGAATTGCTGGTTCAAAAGGCAGTTCCATCTTTAGTTTTCTGAGGTAATTCCATACTGTTTTCCATAGTGGCTGCACCAGTCTGCATTCCCACCAACAGTGCAGTAGGGTTCCCGTTTCTCCACATCCTCGCCAGCGTTTGTTGTTTGTTGATTTGTTGATGATGGCCATTCTGACTGGTGTAAAGTGGTATCTCATTGTGGTTTTTATTTGCACCTCTCTGATGGCTAGTGATGTGGAGCATTTTTTCATGTGTCCATGGCTTTTTTGTTTTTTAATACTAATTCTTGGAATTTCAAAGATTATTTTATTTCTTTGCAATTATTATTATTTGGGTGCTCAATTTTGGTCTGTGAAGAATTCTTAAATCTTTTTGTTTATTTTGATATTATCCCATTAACTTTTAATTTTATTTTTATTTATATTTTAGAGAAAGAGGAAGAGAGGGAGGAGAGGGGGAGAAACATCAATGTGAGAGAGAAACATTGACTGGTTACCTTCTGCAAGTGCCCTGACTGGGGAGGCTGTCCACACATGCTCTGATGGGGATTCAAACTGGTGAGTGACCTTTCAGTTTGTGGGCTGATGGCCAACCATCTGAGCCACACTGGCCAGGGTTTACCCCATTAATTTTGAAGGCACCTTGACTTCTTGTACAACAAGATGTCTCAGTCTCAAATAGTACCCTTTCTGCCATAGACCGGAAACTAGACATTGCTCCAAGAAACTGTTATTCCTTTTAGCTTCTCCCAGATTTTTTTTTCCATTATTCACATTTCACTTGCTTGAGTTTATTTAACCTTTTTATTCCAATACATATGTCTATTTTTAACATAACAAGATTATGTATATAATACATACACTGATTGATTTGGGTAGAGAATTATGATGTGATTTAACATTATGAAATGAAGTGGTACATAAAAGTATAATGACTGAAATTTTAATTTATTAAATAAAATGTCTGACTTTTAATCTAAGTGTGAACTTCATATTGGCAAACTTCTTGATGTTAAAGATGAGAAGGTAAAGATTACACAGAGACTAAATCTAGTGCTAAGATTTTGTATCAATAGGCATTATGGCAGAAAAAGAATAAGGGTGTACATGTAAACAGCTAGTATTTATTTTTAATTATTTGCCTAACTGGCCTGAAGTTAAACAGTTGATTGATTATTTTTGATAATCTTCTATACTGCCTTTTTCTTAATATGGCATCCAACCTATTAATATTTTAGTAGCAATATCAGCTATTTTATGTAAACATTTTTGTTAACACTTCTCAAATAGATACATTTGTTTCTCTTTTAGATTAGGAAAACAATGAGTATCTGTTTCAAATTTTAGATTGAAGATTAGGAAATTTCAAAACAAAAATATTAAAATGCTTTGGTTTTGAATTATTTATGTATTGAAAAAACCCACTTGAATATGAAATAATATATTGCTGTTTCAAAGTTCTCCTCTGTCATATGTAAATACATTAAAATCCAACTTTAAAGCACTATGATGTTATATACATTTTCTTTATACATGGGTCACTGCATTAAGTTTGCATTAATGTATTACAGTTGCCCCATTTGTCTGCATAACAGTAAGTGACAATATCTTAACATTTTTATTTTCTTTACAAAATTAAGATGTGATATAAGAATTAGTCATGATTTGTATTCAGCTAATAGAAAGTAATAGGCTTATAATAAAGTTGTTATTCTTCGTTTGGTCACAACAAAAACGTACTTTTCTAAATAATTATTTAAATGGCATTATTTTTCTTATAAGTCAGCAACCTCATACTTAAAAATATTTTATAATTGAGAGAGTCGTGTGTAGATTCTTGTCTTCTTGAAACATTTTTCTATTTTAATCTCTAAATGTCTGGACCATCATTCATTGTAAAGTGCCAAATGAGCATACCAGAAAAAGAAATATATATATTTAACATATTTAGAAACTGTCACATGAAGTGTCCCAGTAAAGAAAAATATTTTTAAGTATTTATAGTTATACAATTAGTATTTTACATGCATGCAAAAATCCAATCTAAAGGTGACATAACTTCTTAGCCTCCCTCCCTACCTACCTCAAAATATTCCTCTTATTTTCCTCCTTTTAGTATATGGTATTATTTTCTACCTAACAGTCCATACCAGAGATTCAAAAAAGACCTTCTATTTCTCTGTTTCCTTTACTAACTATATCAATTAGTTCACTAAATACTGTTGATTTCTAAAGCTCTTCATCTTTCTTCTCTATATGAACTTATATAAAATTCAAATTCTTATTTTTCTAGAGGATAACTACAGTATTAATACTTATAACTGTAGCTTTGCTCTAATAATATTCATGCTGCTTACTTTTCTCTGATTATGTTTCTAAAATAAATGTTATTCTGACGTTACCCTGCTTAAAATACTGCCACGATGCTCAAGACTTTGTAACGCAGCAATAATTTATGCATTTGCTCAGCTTTCCTTTTAAATGCTATTTTTCTCTGTTTTTACCCTGATCACCAAAGTATTCACTCCAGCTATATTAAATAATTTGTGGTTTCTCACATACATCACTGCTTGACTGAAATGACCTCCCCCAAATATTCTACCACTAACTAACTCCTACAAATTTTTCCAGACTTAGTTTATGTGCTAATAGGAAGTTCAGATAGTAAATATCACTAAATTCTCCCCAAATGCTGTGTATCAAGGCCTGCTTCAGTCACTGAAGATAAAATGGGAAACAAAATAGATATGGCTCTTGTCCAGTGGTGGGAGACAGAAAGAAAGAGGAACAAATAAAATAGTTGCACATTTTGATTAAGATTTTAGGAAACAGAACACTGAGAGAAATAATGAGCAGATGGGAGATCTGCTTTGGAGAGGATGGTCAGGAGAGGTGGCATTTTAGCTGATATCTAAAAGATTAAGAAGCCAGTCAAACAGAATTAAATAAATGTTCTAGGGAAAGGGGACATAAACTTTGAGTTCTGTTGAAATCTGACAGTCTGTTTCCTCCATTTGACTATGAGTTTCTGAGAGGCATGGTCCATACATTTTCCCTTTAGATTCCCGATCCCTAACATATTGGATATTCTTAGAACAGGCCATCATTTAAATTAGTAATTCATTTTTGAAAGCCTTGTCTATATCATTTATTATTATTTCTTACATATTTCCTCTTCAGCTCATCACATATTCTGCAGCTTCTGCTAGAGAATACTTTTGACCAGCGTTCCACACACTGTTTTGCTCCAGAATTTATTTGATGATGTGCAGAGAGAACCCCTGTTTTGGCTATGTGACCTTTATCTCTGATTCACATTTAAGGTTCTTACAACTTATACCCATACTTTCAAATTACTGACTTTCATTTGAATAAGTGGGTAGCATTCCAAAGAACATTGTTAAGATTTTTTTTTTTGATACATAGAATCTCATACGTGATATTTTGTTTTAAAAATTGAAGAAAATTGTTAATAAAATTTCAAAGAGTACTCAATAGAAATTTTTCAGTTTGCCCACATTTTCACCAAAAATACACTATTTCACTTTAGATTTGACTTTGGCCTTTACAATTCTTACTTTAACGACTACAAAAATAAGAAGCACAGAATAAAGGAAAGAGCAGCAAAATTTTGTAAGCTGAAAAGCAGGAGATAGACAAGAGGTAACTGGCTTACTAGTTCAAGAAAGTCAAGATTCCAAGCCTGACAGTGGAAAGCTTAAGACTACATAATATCTACTGAATAATTCTCAAAAATTACCAGAAATGACAGGGACAATGTAATCATAAGTGAAGAGTAAATGTAATATGAAGAGGACTGGATAAAAGCTATGCATTGGTATCTGTAGATCTCTTCAAAAACTTTTTTCTGGGCTCTGCCCAGGTAGCTCAGTTGGTTAGAGCATTGTCCTGATACACCAAGGTTGTGGGTTTGATCCCTGGTCAGAGCACATACAAGAATCAACCAATGGACATGTAAGTGGAACAAATCCATCTCTCTCTCTCTCTCTCACTCTTTCTCAAATTAATAAATTAAAAAATATTTTTTTTAATTTGGAAAATTACATCTCTTTTAACCAAACAAATCTAAAAGTTTATTCTGTGAATTAAGTAAAATAGAGCAAATTGGTAAAAGCAAGCACAGGCAACTACCCCCCACTCCCTGAAAAAAGAAAATAAATGAGGATTACTCATTGCTGAATTCAGAGATCCTGATCTTTCTTCACTACTGTGCTCTCAGGTCCTTCCATTTCAAGTAGGAGATTAGAAGTCCCTATGGGAAACCTAACCAGTACTCGAGGATAGGCTTGAAATTTGGATACCAAAGATTTTCTCTGTGCTGATAAATGAAACTGGCTTATCCTTATGAAGTTCAAAATAAACCAAGACAACAAAAATACTAACTTGAAAATATATCTGCAAACCCATATTCATAACATTATTATTTAAAATAGCCAAGACATTTATAGTAGCCAAGACATTTAAAATAGCCATTGATGCATACATGGATTAAGAAGTAATGGTATATATATGCAAGGAAAAAGGAAAACAATTCAGACATAAAAAATAAGAAATTCTACTTTTTGCAATGACCTTGAAAGCATTATACTAAGTGAAGTAAGTCAAATAAAGACACACACTGTATGATCTCACTTATATGTGGAATCTAAAAACAAACACACAAACAACAAAAAGCAAACTCATAGAAAAAGAGGTCAGACTTTTGGTTACCAGCACCTGAGAGTGGGTGAGGGGAAATTGGAGGAAGGTGGTCAAAATGTACAAATTTGCAGTTATAAGATAAATAAGTGCTCGGGATATAATGTATAACACGATGACTATAGTTAACACTGACATGTGATATATATGAAAGTTGTTAAGAGTAAATTCTGAGTTCTCATGCCCCCAATTTTTTTCTTTTACTTTTTTCTTTTTATTCTATTTTTATGAGAAGATAGATGTTAGATGAACCTATTATGGCAATCATTTCAAAACATATGTAAATGAAACCATCATTCTATACACATTAAACTTATCCATTAATATATTTCAATTACTTCTCAATAACACAGAAAAAAAATAGGCAAAAATGGGATATACCGAAGAGCAGATTTAACACAAGAAATAGGTAAGAGAATTCTCAGTAAAATGAAGAAACACCACAGATAACAGCTGTGCCCCAGATTAAATTAAAGGATAATAACTCAAGAGATAAGCAAATTGAAGTCTGATTTGTACAACCCCTCCACTGCCACTGTGCTATTATTAATCTGAGTGCAGAAGGCCCTGGTAGAACTTGGACAGATTCTTTCCTGTACTTAGCTGAGTCAGTCATGTGCGAATCAGTTTCTTGTTTGTCTCGTGCTTTATTTGCAACTGAAGACAAGTGTTCTGCTTTGATCAATTCATGATGCTAAAGTTGGGCTATCATGAGTTTAGAAGCAGAAAATGCAAAATTGCCCACTCTTTGGGACAATATTTCTGTTGCACATTCCCCAAAACCTGCTTCTTACTTCAGCCTAGCTAGATGGCCCTAGTTAATGAGTCCTATTTTTTCATGACTCTTACGGTCTCACTCACTAACTACCCCAGAGGGGGCTCTTATATACTCTCCAAAACTCCATCAGCGGAGCTTCTCCTGAAAGTCTTTCTCTAACAATAACGGTATCTCTTTTTCTTAAACATTTAGATGTGTGCTTACTACTTAAGTTTTCAAACCTAGATATTCACACCCAGATGGTAAAATCTATATGGACAAAGAAAATGATAAACACAAAAGTAATTCTAGAGTATTAAAGTAATATGATTTGGTAGAGACACAGAAACTGAAGAGACCAATAGTGTTCTTTCTTTTAACTTTAGTGGTTAGTGGTACCATGATATTGTTATTCTTTAAATATATATATATATATATCTATATACATGTATATATATGTGTGTGTGTGTGTATATATATATATATATATATATATATATATATATATATATATACACACATATGTGTATGTTTTAGTCCATTCTAGCTGCTATAACAAAACTACCATAAACTAGGTGACTTAAGCAACAAGCATTTATTTCTCACAGCTCTAGAATCTAGAAAATTCAAGCTCGAGATGCCAGCAGATTCAGTGTTTGGGGACAGTCCACTTTCTGACTCAGAAACCTCTTTTCTCATTATATCCTCATATGGCAGAGTGCAAAGAGAGCTTCCTGAGGCCTCTTCTGTAAGGGCACTATCCCATTTATGATGGCTCCATCTTCACTGCCTAATCACCTCCCAGATCCTTATTTCCTAATAGCATCACATTGAGAGTTAGAATTTCAACTTGAGTTTTAGGGCGACACATTCAATTCATAACAATAATGGATTAAACTATACTTTTTTTTTCAAAAGAATTTAGTATTGTCAAATATGGAGAAATAGGCCTATCTGTACAACCCTGATGGAATGTTATATCAATATAACTTTAGACAAAGGTACATTGTATAAAGGGATTGTGTTTAAAATAATTAACTGGACAATGTGGGCACTGATCAGTGAGAATATACTTTTAGGTGTATACTTTAGACAAACTTCACCTATATCCCCAAGGAGAGATGCAGAAGGCTGTTTGCTGTGGGTTTTTCTGAAATAGTAAAATTTGATCACTAAATATTCATTAATAGGAGAATAATAAATAAGTCATAGATCTGTTATATAAATATTAAATAAAGTAGATTATGTGCCCAGTTGCAAAAAAGTTGTAGAAACATTTGTCCAGATGATACCATTTATGTAGATAAACACATAATTAACTAATGTCAATGGTTTATAGCTAATACATATGTACTACAAGAACTAAAAACACTGTTTGACAGAATACACTCCAAATTTATGATAGTGGTTGTCTTTGGAGAACAAATAAGAAGTATGTGACTAAGAATCAGATGTAGGGCAAGTCAACATTATCTGTATAGTTCTCTTCTTATGTATTTTAAAAAATGGAGTAAATATGCCAAGTTATTAACCTTTGTTACATCTTGGAGATTTACATTGAAGTTTACTATAGGTATTCTGAGAGGTATTCAAAACAAGTGGAGAAATTAAGAAGGATAGGATTGGAGGAAAATTAAATTTACAATGAGACAAACATGGTTTCAAGTTATGCTGTAGGCTGTGAAATTAGACTGATGTGAATTCATTTCTGAAATTGTTAGTTGTGATATTAGTTATTTTTTACTGCTAAGACTCATTTTAACCTGCATGTCAAATATAGATATAATCATATTGTGGATATTTTTTTAAGGTTGGAGAGAAGATAATGCTCAAAGATTTAAGTAAATTCTAAAAACTCTAAGTTTCAAGTTGTGTAGTTATTGTTTATTGTTCAACAACAACAAAAAACACATTGATTTTTACATCTACAGAGTAAAATGCAAGTTATGTCAGTCACATATATAATAATTTGGCTAGTAACTACCAGGCTTATAGAAGACTATGCTTTGAGAATAATTAAAATTTATTCTTTTCTTCTCAAATGGCTCAAAGTGTACCTAGCATGGCTCAACACAATAGTACTTTGCTGAAAGTCATCTATTATTTTCTGTGACATTGTATGCTTTGATGACACAATGTATCAGGATGCCCACTATTGGTATTCCTCTTTAAACAATAGTCCCATCTGTGGTCCCTTTTACTCTCACACAGGCAAAGTAGTGTGCAACATTTAAAAATTGGCTAACCAGCCACAATCACTGCAATGTACTCGTTCAGAGCTGTTGACACTCACAGATGGATACACTGCTGTGATAATGTTGGACTGTACTTCTCTCAGATGAACTGGAAAGTTGTCTTACTCATTGGAACACAGAGAGCCTTTCACTGTTATCCTATGTCTGCACTATTAGCTCATGCTCCAGAACCAGCCTATGTTTTGGCCTGAAGTGTACAATAACTCTTTTAGCTGCAAGTTCATGCTGTCACTTGGTCAAACAAAGTATAACAATAGAACAAATGCAGCCTATTATAACTCCTTGTAGTCAGCAGACTATGTTTATGGCAATAACTAGTATATTGTATTTTTAGCAACAGAAGTGATAACATAAATATACAATACAGAAAGCTGATTCGATTACTCACAATTTAGGGGGCTGTTTATATTAAATCAAGAAGACAACCAATAACAGTACTAGTGGACCACAAACTGAAATAGTGTATTTTATACAAAATATTAATGTTAGCATATCTACCATAGTGATGTGGATGTAATTATAATATCATCTCACCTGACCATATACTACAGTGCGAATCCATACAAATAGGCTTTACTGAATTTAGTTTAACAAAATTTTTTTCATATGATACAAATGAAACTTTTATGTCTCTTCAGTAAAATGCAGCCTTGGAACAGATGGGGATGGTGGTCATTTATTGCTTTCTTTCCTGAAATTGCAAATTCTGCAATATCATCTAGGGATGTATTTCTTATGGAGTAAACCAAAAGCACAATAATTCTGTTATAGTTCACTGAAACAAACATACATAAGAGATTATGTAATAAGAAAAATTATTTTAGATCAGAGATTTTAAAACTATTCTCCTCAGAGTCCTGGGAGCTGTTTGTCAGTAGTCACAGCAGGCAGCTTTAATCATAGCAGGTTCAGACTAAAAACAGGGCTTCATTGCTCAACAATACCTAGATACGCAAAAAAGTATTTTAGGTATAATTAATCTAGTACCCATTGCCTTAAAAAACTATGAATAAATTGTAATACATATTTATGGAAATTGAAAAGCTGATGCAAAAGTATATACAAAGGAAAAATGCAAACAAGTGACCATATTTTTCAAAAAATAAAATGTAAGGAGGTAATAGTAAAAGGCAGCATTTATAGAATATTTATTATATGATAAACACTGATCTAGAATTTCCCACATATTAACTCATTTATTTATATTCTCATTAATCCTATAAGCCTAGCAGTCCTATAATGATAATATTTCTCTTCTTTGACAAATTTTGCAGATAAAGAATGTAAGGTAAAGTTCAACTGACATGACAGTGGGCAGATAGTACTATGGCCAGGACTGGGTCTGGAGTCTGAGATTGTAACTACTGTATCACAAGAACAAGGCTAAGTAGTGGAGGTAGGGCATCAACTGACATAAACTGTCGTATATCCTAGATCTAAAATAGCACAGTATTTTTTCAGAAACATAGCAATGATCTGAATAGGGAGAAGAGAAACACGTGATACCTGTGTGGAATTTTAATATATGAAAGACTGAATTTCCAATTAATAAAGAAAGTAAAATCAAGCACTAAATGGAATAGGAATGGACATTTATTTGGAAACATTTTTATTTCAATTGTTATCCCATTCTATGTAAAAATTACTAGTAGATTAAGATATAAATATTTTAAAATATAAAGAAGAAAATGAAAAATAATGTTTTTAGAACTTAGGGCTAGGGAAACCTTCCTAAACAAGATGTGAAACCCAGAATACATACAATAAAGATTGAAAGAATTCACTACACAAAACCTAAAAATATTAGTAGATATCATAAAGGTAAAGGAAAAACACAGGGTGAAAGAAAGCATTTCTTTAAGTTTAGATGCAATAAGAAAATAATAACCATAATACACAGAAAACTTCTATGATTCAATAAGAAAATTACAAAAAAGTATGGCAAATGATAAGCATAAACATTTTAGAGTAAGTACAAATGATCAATGCATACATTTTTTAAAGTTCAACCTCTCCAGTAATTTCTAAAACCCAGATTAAGGTAATAATAAACATAAATTTGATAAAATTTTAGAAGTCAATATTCAGTGGTGAGGAGTCTATGGGAAAATAGGACACTCATACATTGTTGAGAGGAATGGTAAATTATTTAGATGTTTAGAAGGTGATTTGGTGGCATCTATGAATATTTAAATTGTTTATATCTTTTAATTCTATAATTTTACTTTAGGAACTGTTCCTACAAAAATACTAAGGCAGGCTTATTAGATACAAACAAGTATAAGAAAGGTTGGTAACATATTGTTTATAATATGAAAAAAATCAAAACTACTTAAATACCTATCAATGCCTATAATATACTATGACACTATTAAAAGAAATAGAATAATGATATATATTCTTACATGGAAATATCTCCAAAATATATTGTTAAGTGAAAAAACCCAGTTGCAGAAAAGTGTATTTAACCCTATTTTTGTAAAAATAAAAGTGTAAAAATAAAAGTATAAAAATAAGCATATTTTTGTAAAAATAAAAGTAAAAATATAGGCATATTTTAAAATAATTTTAGTGTATGTTCGAGATACCAGGCTCCTTTGCCCTTAAGTAATTTTATATAGGTAGTTGACTTCTACTGAACAAAGATATGTTCTTACATCATCTTACATCTTACATCATTTTACATTTAATCCACATTCTCTATTTAAATTCCATCCGTGTCTCCCAAAATGTCCTTGATAGCCATTTTTTCATAGTCCAGGACCCAATCCAGGATTACTCATTGCATTCACTAACCATGTTTTTTTAGCTTCATTTAATCAGGAAAAAATCAGCACTTTTTTTTTGTGCTTATTGACCTTAACAGTTTTTAATGCACAGGCCAATTATTCTGTAGACTCTTGCTCTGAGTTTATCTCGTTTGATTCATGTTATGAATTTTGGGCAAGAATACCACCGACCTTATTTTGGATCCTTGGTGCATCACATCAAGAAGCACATATTATTGGTTTGTAGCAATATTGCTGATTTTAATCTTGATCACTGATTTTTCATCTGTCGTTATGTTCTATGGCTTCTTTAGAGGTAACCAGGGCATGCACTCTGAGGGCTTGTTAAGAGAGAGTCTGTAACTTTTAAATATGTGATTTCTGGTTCTAAAAGTCATACTGTGTGTGCTAGCAGTGAATATTTTTCTGTCATTGGTTTATAGCTGTGGTCAGTTTGAATTTAACAATCACTGCAAGAAATAAGGAAATTAAGTGCTGTCCTAACAATTTTGAGTTGTTAACTCTTTTAGGTCACCCATTTTCTAACCAATATTGAAAGTGAATTATTCAGGCAACATTTCCAATGATACATAAAAATATATTTAATATGATGAATCTACTTGTAGGTAATAGCCTCTCACTTACTGGATTTTCCCCACTGCAGATAGTTATAAATGAACAAAAATAATTTGCTGTTTCTAAAATATACCTTAGAGGCTCTATTTTCTATGCCTTACTGATTAATACTTATTTAGCTTATGCCAAAATGAACGGCCAACTTTGTGAAACAAATGAGACCAAATAGACAATTTTTAAAAAGCAATAATTAAGTCATTGGTACTTTTTGGACAAAAACCTGGCTGATTAATTTTATATTTTGACAGTATATTGATGTATTCATAAGTACCACCCAGTGGTACTATTTTATAAAATAAAGGTTCTTTTAGGTATTTAGACCTTATTGAGAAAACAAACAAAACTTGATATTATTACTACAGAAGTAGCCTACACTAGAGTCTTACAACCAAGGATTTATAGAAGAACCCATATTGAGGGAGAGTGTCAATATAGTGGCACGGGTAAACATGGCTCTCTTTCTCACACAACCACATCAAAATTACAACTAAACTATAGAACAACACCTTTCAGAACCATCAGATATTGAGCTAAATTAAAGAAGAAACCATATTGAGACTGGTAGGAGGGATGGAGACATGGAATGAGCTGATCCCACATACACAAGTAGCAGATAAAAACCAGGAGGAATATTTCAGGTGTAAAGGGTCCCACCCCCTTACTAGGCCCCCAACCCAGGGTTCTAGCACCAGGAAGAAAAGTCACCATAATTTCTGGTTGTAAAAACCAACAGAGATTGAGGCTGTGGGACACAAAAACTGCTGGACTCCCTGGCAGTTCCCCTTAAAGAGCCCACACACAGATTTACTTGGACTCACTCCCTCTGAGCTCCAGCACAGGGCCAACAGCTGGAAAGGCATCAGAGACTTACAGAGAGGAACAAAATTGTCCAGCATCAGGGTGAGAGCTGAGGGGCAGCTTTCTCACAGACAGAAATGCAGGCAGAAACCATTGTTTTTTTTATGAGCCCTCCCCCAACAGAGACAGCAGGTGGCTGCCTTATCTGAAACTGTCAACCTAGCTCACACTGTTTTCTCACCCTGGTGATTCCCTGACGCCCTGCTTCACCTAGGTTTTGCACCCACCCAAGCTGTTTCCAGTGCTTTTCCATACAAATGACTTGTCTTGGCTCATGCTGCAGATTTTCCTAAATTCTCTCAAACAGGCAGCATCTGGCTTCAGAAAGCCCCAGACCTCTTGCTAAGCTGCTCCAGGCTCAGCACTAGCAGCAGCCACCTTGGTTCACAGATTGGCCTTGCCTAGGCACTGCCAAGCCCAGCACTAGTAGCAACAATCTGCAGATTATTTTGTAGCTTATGCTGTGTGATCCCAGACAAAACACAAGAAGTGGCTGACCTTGGACGTGTCAATAGGAATCAAGGCTCAACTACAATAGGAGGGTGTAGAAAGCCCACATGGGAGGCACACCTCGAATACCCAGCTTGGGTAATAGGTGATCCTACTGGACCCCTACTCCATAAGGCCACTCTTCCAAGCCTGGGAGACATATCAGCTCTACCAATACATAAAAACAAACACAAAGAGGCTGCCAAAATGAGGAAACAAAAAAATATGGCCCAAATGAAAGAACAGGAAGAAACTCCCGGGAAAACAAACAAACAAACAAACAAAATGGAGACAAGCAAGCTACTATATGCAGAGTTCAAAACTCAAAACACTGGTTATAAAGATGCTCAACAAACACAGTGAGAACTCCAACAGTATAAAAAAGGGCATGGAAACTGTAGAAAAGAACCAGTCAGAAATGAAGTATACACTAATTAAAATTAAAAAAAAACAATTTATAAGGAATCAACAGAGATTTGATGCGAGAATCAAATTAGCGATTTGGAATATAAGAAAGGAAAAAACACCAAATCAAAACAGCAAGAAGAAAAAAGAATCCCCCAAAATAAAGATAGTGTAAGAAGCTTCTGGGACAACTGCAACCATACCAACATTCACATCATAAGAAGGCCAGAAGGAGAAGAGAGAGAACAAAAAAATGGAAACATGTTTGAAAAAATAATTACAGAAAACTTCCCCAACTTGGCAAAGGAAATAGACATACAACTCCAGGAAACACAGAGTCCCAAACAAGATGAACCCAAAGAGACCCACCCCAAGACACATTAATTAAAATGCCAATAGTTAAACATAAAGAGAGAATCTTAAAAGTAGCAAAGAAAAGCAGTTAGTTGCCTACAAGTAAGCTCCCATAAGACTGTCAGCTGATTTCTCAAAAGTAACTTTGCAGACTAGAAATGATTGGCAAGAATTATGTAAAGTACTGAAAAGCAAGGACCTACAACTAAGATTACTCTACCCAGCAAATCTATCATTTAGAATAGGAGGACAGATAAAAGAACTTCCCAGAAAAGAAAAAGTTAAAGGAGTAGATCACCACCAAACCAGAATTATATGAAATATTAGTCTTCTTTAAGAAGGTCTGCCTGCAGTGTGGGGATGAGTCAGCACTGGGACCCGGTCGGCTGCTTCCCCAGTTCTCCCCTCAAAGCCACCACACCAAACTCTCCCCAAGCATCTCCAGTCCTCTCTGCCTTTCCTCTGCTTGAGCCCAGGGTAAGTGGGGGCCAAAATATTTTTGTATGTGATCCGCTTAAGAGCTCTTTTTCTCCAGCTATTTCTCTCCGGCTAGCAAGAAACCCTGTGGCTTTTCGCTTTTCTCAGCTGGATACTATTTTACTTTCCACTCTGTTGCTGTAGGCTGGGAAGTTCAGCTGGGGGTTTAGACCCTGCCCTTCTCAGGGGGAATCCCCGGCTGCTGAGCTGTTTCTCAGTCCCTTCAGCTGCCACCCGTGTGAGCCCAGCCAGCCCTTCCGTGTCTCCGCACTCCCTACCGGTCACGTTGTGATGTAGCAGCCTTTTTTGTCTCTCCGTGGTTATAAGACTTCTCTCCAGCTGGTGTTCGGTTGGTTATTCCAGATAATTTCTCCAAAATTACGTTGTAAATCCAGACTAGTTCTGGGAGGAAGTTAGTGTAGCTTCCACTTACTCCTCCGCCATCTTGTTTCTCCAGGATTTAATTTGAATAGCAATGATTGAAAGTGCTATGGGAGAGGCATTTCAAGGGATCAAAAAATGAAAAGTATTAAGTATATTGGTAACATTAGGACTTTATAGCTCAAGTAAACCATGACTATGTTTACAGACAAATTAAAGATCTAGGTGTAAGGAGAGTGAGAAAGGAGGCTAGTGGTTATTTGCGTACACATCTGAGATGCTGTTGCAGGAATTAGCAAAGGAGACTGGAAGAACTTGAGCATTACTCCCTGGTCTCGTTTAACTATATTTGAGTTATAGAAACTATTTTTGAAGTTATTTAGCTTATATAATATATAGTTATTCCAACTATTAATGTATATCATGGTTAACTGAGATACATTATTAGATCTAGTATGAATATACAAAAATATAGTAAAATCTTTTCCAACACTGTAATTTTAGATTTGTTTCTGTTAATAAAAATTACTAATAAAATCTGAAAAGCATATATTAGGTAATGCAGACATGAGAAGCAGGATATATTTAGAAATTATAAATTTCTTGGACTTGAAACTTGAAGTTTATAATGTCATCCTTATGATAAGATGTGGGTTTGATTGTCTTTTAAATTAGCCAAGAAACATATATTAATCTATTTCTAAAGCTGGGGTAGAATTTCCTCTTTTTTCCTCTCTCTCTTTTTTTTTTATTTTTTTATTGTTGTTCTATTACAGTTGCCCCATTTACTCTCTCCATGGTTCTCCCCTGCCCTGTGAGGTAGAATTTTCATATTATCATACACTTGGTTCATATAAAATGAGCTTAAACTCTATTTCAGAACATTCTACACTTTGTTAATATAGTCAAGGTAGTCAAGTATAGTCATATTTCTATTATGACTTGGTGAAAAACACTGCCGCTCTATTCTCATTCATCCCCAATCATTTAGATGGACCATTAACTGTTGTTGGATATCAAGGTATAATGGAATTTATGGAGGCAGTACTTAATAGTAAAATACTGCCTATTTGGAAATTACTTACCTTTGAAAACTGCATTAGATGTTACTACAAGTCGCCAAGATAATATTAAGTCACTACTTAAGTGACTTAATAGTACTTGCTGGCACAAAAGAATAGAAGCAACCTCTGAATACCCTAACTTATGACTAGGGGTAATCAAGTTCAACTAGGAAACACTTACCTTAGAACCACAACTTTATAGGCAGAACTTCTGAAACTTTAGGTATTGATTAACTGGATATTAAGCTTTTTTATTTACATGAAATTATCTTTATGAGTCTTAAGCTGTTTCTTCTTATTATTATTGTTTTTTTTTTTCTCCTAACAGTTGAAAATACAAGATTTTTTCAGTATCTTTAGAAATAATAGCATTCACGGTGTGCTGGAAAATGAGTTTTAATAATAGAAATAATTATTAAATTACTGATATTAAATAGTAGGTTTTGAATTAACTAAAATTAAGATCTAAAATAGGGCCTTTAGTGGTTTTCGATGTTTATGAATTTGCATCTTTCTTAGTGAGTTATATGAAATTAGTTCTCTATATTTATATAATATTTCCAAATATAATCTTAAAAGCAGCATATATAACTGTAAAAAACGTGTCCCTTGATAATACAAATTCAAGGAAATTTCCAGTTTAAAGGACAAAGACAAATACTGTTGGGTTGGCCAATAAGTCCATATTTTTTCCCCATAAAATAAAAGACATGCTTTTTATTTTCACCAATAATGGATGATTAGGTATTTTGAGTATGCCGCTATTTCCTGAATGGTACAACATTGATTGTTCTTAATTAATGTCTTGATTTGATTGCTGTCAACTTCAACTGGTCTACCTGACCATGGAGCATCATCCAGTGAGAAATCTCCAGCACAAAACTTTGCAAACCACTTTTGACACATTTGATTAGTCACGGCACCTCCTCCATGCACTGCATAAATCTCTTTTTTGTGTTTCAGTTGTATTTTTATCTTTCTTGAAATAATAAAGCACAATGCACCAAAAATGTTGTGTGTTTTCTTTCATCATCAATATTAAAAAGGCTACATAAAAATTCACCAATTTTGATGTGTGTTTTTTTAAGTGCATGCTCATATATACAGCTGTCACAATACAATCTA
Organism: Furipterus horrens; assembly: GCF_987537825.1. NCBI lineage: Eukaryota > Metazoa > Chordata > Mammalia > Chiroptera > Furipteridae > Furipterus > Furipterus horrens. The sequence continues at coordinate 138,800,901 of NW_028327176.1, read as the reverse complement.
ACAGAAATGTTTTGAATGAAGTTAAAACCAACTAAGTGCTACTAGAACCAACTTACAGAAAAAAACCAAGTGAACTTTATGGCCAACCCAATATATTATCTCATATGTGGAATCTAAGAAACCACCAACTTGTGTTGGTGGTTTACTTAGTGAAAATGATCCAAATGTTTGGCTGCCATTGCACTGCCATTTACTAATTCGAGGCATGGCACTTGGAGGACATTTAAGAGATGTTTATTGTTGGGTGAGTATACCCAAGCAGGGTATTGGTAGTATCTGCTTAGAAGGTTACACTGCCAGTTTTCTATTTTAGCCTGTAAATGCTGCCCTCAAGACTGTAAAGGAGGAGAGAGGAAGGACATCTCTAAAATCAGAGAAGGAAAACTCTAACTCCAAAAAACCTCCGCTGCCTTGCGGCATACCTCTTCAGGGGAAAGGCTAAGGGAGTAAACCCCGACAGAAAATCCGGAGCCGGAGTCCCTAAGGCGGTTTGACGTTGTAGTCAACACCGGCAACTCCTGCGGTGCACCTGAAGCCAAGCTGTATTGACTCCGTCTTTCCCTTGGACCCTTCAGCTGCGAAGAGAGGGGGGGTCTGCTGCATGGGCAACAGCAGACCCTCCATATCACCCTGCCTAGGCTCTGTAGCTTCAGTTTCACTTGAGAGGACACTCCAGCGTCATCGCAAGATGTCGACTCAACACGGGAGGAGACAGATACCGGTTATAAGCTCATCCGATTGGCGAAGGAAACGAGCGCCAGGGGTCTCCTCTGACGGTGGGAGAGGTCATCGCACCTCACTGGACAGCTACCGTCTCGCCATGGCTCGCCTGCCCCACTGGGTGCGTGGGGATCAGAGAGGCGCCTCTCGAAAAGTGGGCCACAAAACACCCGCACCAGTTAATTCCAAGCAAACAACAAGAAAGAAGCCTCTGGCTCTTCGCCTCGCTAGCTGGAACATCAGGACCATGTGCCCCGGACTTACTGCAGACCTTCCGTGGATCAAGGGTGCCAGGAAAACCGCTGTCATCGATAGGGAACTGGCACGACTAAACATCGACATTGCGGCTCTACAGGAGACCCGGTTGGCCGACAACGGAACTATCAGAGAAACCAACTACACCTTCTACTGGCAAGGGAAGTCTCCGGACCAACCAAGACAGCACGGTGTTGGGTTCGCTGTGAAGAACACGCTTGTTAACTCCATAGAGCCACCCACAGGAGGCACAGAGAGATTACTTACCCTCCGATTGTCAACAACTTTCGGCCCAGTCAGCATTCTTAGCGCGTATGCCCCAACCCTCTGCGCCACCACCGAAGAGAAAGAACAGTTCTACCATGCACTGGACGAAGCGTTATCCAAGATCCCCAGAAGTAACGCTCTCTATCTCCTTGGAGAC